>NC_091977.1:127464328-127766152 GCF_044704955.1 Pristiophorus japonicus
GGCGGGAGCAGGAGCTGGCCATGGGAGGAGCCTTATTTACGCAGCCCCAGTGAGGCCATTCAACCAGGGCTAGCGGCTGCGTGCTTCGGGCCCCTCCCACACAGTTCGGCGCCTGGAGCTACTGCACTTGCGTGCCGACTGTAGCGCGCATGTGCAGAGGTCCCGGCACTGTTTTCAGCGCCGGGACCTGGCTCCGCCCCCCCCCACAGCTCGTGCTGGCTGCGCCGAGGGCCAGAGGACCTGTAAGTCGGTGGAGAATACCGAGGATTTTTTTAGGCGCCGTTTTAGGCGTGAAAAACGGGCGCCCAGCTCGGAGGGGCGTCTGTTTTTTTTTCTTGTGGAAACTTGGGCCCAATGAGACTCCACACTTGTAAAAAAAAGTTAATTTTCAGTGCCAGCGAGGTAATCAAGCAATAATTAACTAGAAAGGGTACTTAAACTGGAATGGACAAGCCCTAACTTTCTCTGATGTGTTTAGTCTGTACCTATCATGAAACTAAATTAACTTCATGCTGTTCAATACATTTGAATGGAGAGCTAGACAGCAAAATGTTGTTTTTGCATAGCTTCCGGAGGAGCACTGCATCCTGGACAGCAACTTCGTGCTTAACTGCACATCTATGTTGCCTGAAGTTACTGTCTGATTTGCACATAAATAACGGCACAGTAAATTCTAGCCCATTAACCTTTTTACTTAACTAAATGCCTTTCAGTATTTTCTGTTTTTATTTGTTGCAAGGAGGAGGCACCAATGCGTCTGCTAAACTGCGCAGCCGCACAGCAGTCTAGAGATCCCGCACAGGCCATTCACCGTATTTTCCATGGAAATATCTGTGCATGAGCAAAAATTAAAATGTGCCACACAGCCGGTTAAAGGTACCACGCACAAAAAAATATATTAGAGGGAACATTGGTTGGCACTGTGCTGATGTTACGTCAAATGTGTGTGGTGATGGTGGTTACTCTGCTCAGCTGGTTTTGCAAATTTAAATTCATTCATTTCTGTTCGTGAGTGAAATATTTTTCCATATTTTTATACTGACTATTACTCCACAACTTTACTTCCATATATGTCCTTCACCTCCATATGTCCACCATCTCTATCTTTGAATTTGCTGCTTTGTTAATGCAATATGCTTTCCCTACATTGGTGGTCTTTTTTAAATTGTAAAACTTCTTTCCCAATGACAAGTTCACATGCACCATAATGTATTGTTATGTTCCTTGCCTCCAGAGCATGATTCTGGCTGTAGTGACAAAAAAAACATTAAATTTTGCCGTGATGCATTCCATTAGGACCTCCATGGCCTGGTCAGTGAAATGGGCTTTTCAATTTTGATTAAAAGCCATTACTGCAAATTTTGTGCAATCCACAGCTGAAAGAACAGATTTTTTTGTCATTTATACTGGTTAAGAGGCTCATTGGCAGCTTGAGAAGTGTGAAAGGAACATTATTACAGGTACTTGCTGATTGACCAGTTTTCTGTCCTTCCTCTTAAGGAACATGGTTGTACAAAATTGACCATAGCAAAATTGTTCTTGCCTGTCATTTTGATTGGTAGTTGTTCAAATCTATAATAAAATAAGGTTATAAATCCTTTTATAAAAAACAGGGTGCGACGCAGCCCACCCTGGTTTCTTAGTTATTCTAGTTTTCCTTGACTCTGAGCCATTTATCTATGTGTTTTCAAAAAGCATAATAAAAAAGTTGCAGAACGGGATGTCGTGGTACTTCAACATTGCTGAAAGTATATAATCATATTGATGGTGGCTCCATTTGATCTGGTATATCTTTAACATTTGCATTGGGTTTGAGTGACTGAATCACAATGCAAATATCTTGCCACTGCTTCCACAGCCCCTGGGTCGATCATAAAATTATTATGAAAAAAATAATTTGAAATCTGGAGGGTTCCAGATTACCATCGCAGCCTGGACCAACTGCTGGGCCCCACTTTTATTGGTGGTTGGGTAGGTCTGCTGATCATACGCTGGGCCCCATTGAAGGCTCAAGGTGTGCCAAAGCCTGATGCAGGGATTGCCTGCACCTGCCCTTGCACCCCCTTATAGAGCCCAAGTTTCCACATGATTCGCGCCTGATTTTTAGGAGCAACTGGTGGAGAACGGACTATTTTAGAAATCGCAATTCTCCACATTTTTTTTTCTGCAGTTCTAGTCAGGTAGAACAGTTCTAGTTTAGAACAGAATTTTTTCTTCAAAAGGGGGCGTGTCCGACCACTGACGCCTGATTTGAAAGTTTCCACAGTGAAAATGTACTCCAAACTAAAGTAGAATGGCGCCAGTGAAGATTTTTGTAGAACTGAAAAAAACTGTTCTACACATTAAAAAATCAGGCACAGGTTACAAATTAGGCGTCCAGAACGAGGTGGGGGGGAAGGGAACTCATTAAATTCGACAATAAATCCTTATTTATACTTCTACAAATATTATACAAATAAATCCAACCTGAATAAACATTTATAAGCCAAGAAAAGATTAAATAAACCATCTTCCTACCTGTGTGAAAGTGCTTCAGCCAGGGAGAATTCTGCAGCTGTTCGTGCCGCTGAGCAAGAGAGGGAGGGAGAGAAGGGAGAGAGGGGAGAGAGGGAGGGAGGGAGAGGAGAGGGGAGGGGAGGGAGAGGGGAGGGAGGGAGAGGGGAGGGAAGGGGAGAAGGGGAGTGGGGGAAGGAGAGGGGAGTGGGGGAAGGAGAGGGGAGTGGGGGAAGGAGAGGGGAGTGGGGGAAGGAGAGGGGAGGGGGGGAAGGAGAGGGGAGGGAGAGGGGAGGGGAGGGGGGGAGGGAGAGGGGAGGGGGGGAAGGGGAGGGAGAGGGGAAGGGGAGAGAGAGGGCGGGGGGGGAGAGAGGGGAGGGAGGGGAGGAGGGGAGGGAGGGGGAGAGAAGAGAGAGGGGGGGGAAGGGGGGGAAGAGAGGGGGAAGAGAGGGGGGGTCGGGGAAGAGAGGGGGGGTCAGGGAACAGAAGCGGGTGCCGGGTCGGGGGGAGCGGGTGTCGGGTCGGGGGCGGGGGAGCGGGCCTCGGGTCGGGTCGGGGCGGGGGAGGGGGCTCGGGTCTCGGTCGGGGCGGGGGGGAGCGGGTCTCGGGTCGGGGCGGGGGGGAGAGCGGGTGTCGGGTTGGGGCGGTGGGGGGGGGGGGATTGGGTGTCGGGTTGGGGCGGGGGGGGGGGGAGCGGGTGTCGGGTCGGGTCTGGTCGGCGGGGGGGGGGGAGCGAGTTTCGGGTCTGGTCGGGCGGGGAGCAGGAGCTGGCCGTGGGAGGAGCCTCATTCACGCAGCCCCAGTGAGGCCATTGGGCCAGGGCTAGGGGCTGCGTGCTTCGGGCCCCTCCCACACAGTTCGGCGCCTGGAGCTACTGCACTTGCGTGCCGACTGTAGCGCGCATGTGCAGAGGTCCCGGCACTGTTTTCAGCGCCGGGACCTGGCTCCGCCCCCCCCACAGCTCCTGCTGGCTGCGCCGAGTGCCACAGGACCTGTAAGTCGGTGGAGAATACCGAGGATTTTTTTAGGCGCCGTTTTAGGCGCGAAAAGCAACGGGCGCCCAGCTCGGAGGGGCGCCCGTTTTTTTTCTTGTGGAAACTTGGGCCCATAATGCTGCCGATGTTTGCGGTGCATGTAGGTTCCTCTCTCAACAGGCCGTTGAGAAATCTTTGGCACAAGGGAAGGACTTTGCATATCCAGGTTCCAACATAATTTCTGGCCATTCCGGTGGACCCCTCCCCACTGAAGTTATAGCAGGGGTTCACTGGAATGGCCACCCATTTTCAGTGCCCAGTGCTGTTTCTGTCTCTTTTTCATAATATTTAATTTAATGGCAATTAATTTTATTTGGCAGTCTTTATTGCAAGCCACCAATATTTCTGCAATTTGAATGCATCATTTACTGAGTTAATGGCATGATATAAAAGACAGGCATCTGCAAATAAACAAACATCTAAACATCATTTGCTATGTCATTTGATTGGAGTAAAACATGGATTTGACATTATGCTTCATTGTCAGATCATGAGCAATTATTTTCTATTTTCTTTTAGTCATGTTTTGATGCATTTTCAAGTGACAGTCTGTGTGCCAGAATAACTAAATTTGCACAATAGCTGATGGAATGACATTCACAGTCTTAAAAATAATCAAAAATAAGAACATAGCTTGTATTTTCAAATTTGGTGTGAGCCTGTCCAGAAGTTAGGTGGAGCGTGATTCACACCCGCCTAACATATAGGGTAGGATTTTGCTCTTGGCAGCGGACTATCGGTGCCAGATGTTTATTACACTTCCACTTGGCCACAAACTTTCTCTGGGGTTTTGCACTGGAACTTAATGTAACTTAGCCAAAAAGAGTCCTCTAAGAGCATCTGGGACCTGTGTGAACAGGGCAAGCAACTGTGTATCTCCTTAACTAATCATATTGAAGAATCGTTAATGAACAGCGCAGAGCCTGAATCAGGAAATGTCAGTTAGAATATTGAATTCAATGTCAAATCAGATACAGAAAGCAACATAAAATAGAGGAGAAGAAAGATGGGATTGAGAGAGAGATAAAAGAGACAGAAAGGAAAAAAATATTTTTCTAAATCTCCAACATTATTTAAAATCTGAAGGTATGAGTCTGCACTCTTGTAAAAGTTCATTTTCAATGCCATTGAGGTTGTTTGGGAGTAATTAAAACTTATCAAGCTGTTAAAAGGGTACTTAAACTGGAATGGACAAGCCCTAACTTTTTCTGGTAAGTTTACAACCTAGCTCTGAGGTAAGGATAGCAACTTCAACGTGTTGAGTCAGACGGCGAGATAACATTATAGTGAAGCTATTGGAAGAACAGGGCATCTTAGACAGCACCTTCTGAATTTCCGTGCTTGACTGTGCATATGTGGTCATCGGACGTTGCTGTCCCAGGGAGCACTGTTAATCTCACTGTTATTTATACAGCAAAATCCAACCCATTGAGCACTAACCCTGCCAAAATTTCCACAGCTAGCCTCATTATTTTTTTTAAAATGAACTTTAACCCTCAGAATTTACTATGATTTAGACATTGCTTGTTAGGGAATGGCGGTGTTTGGGAAGGTGGGGTGGGGTGGCAGTGGGTGTCAGGTCAGAAAACAGCACAATGTTGCAGGAATTAATGGGGCAGCCATTATCTGAATCGTTTTTAGTCATGGGATTCAGAGAATAAAGAATACCTAAAAGTTATACAGGAAAGCAGCGTGCTTGCAGATTCTCAGATGGTTTGGAGGAAGTGAGGCAGCTGAGGGAGACCCTCTTTGACACAATGCGCCTTGGGGCCTCAATAAGAGGTGCCTAGGGAAAACAGACTTTAAATTTCTCCCCTAATAATGAAAGGTCATTGGGGAACTCTTGAATTAGAATATTTTGAGAATTGTTTCAGCAAAAAATATTTTTAGTAACATCGCCAATTTTAACTCCTCCTGCCTAGAAGAAACCAGGCGGGGTGTCATTGAAATTGAGATGACTTACCCGCTCCTTTTGCACCCCAAACTCACTAACTGCAACTTTAAATTGCAGGTGGTAAGGACACCTGCCCGAAGCCAATGGGACCCTCTTTAAATATGTTGATTGGGCTCCAATAACATAATTGAGGACTGATTTGCATTTCTGAGTGGGGAAGAAGCGGTGACCAAACCTGTCGGAAGCTGGATCAAGTGTCAGAAGAGGCCTGGAAAGGTAATTTTTAAAACTTTTTTTAGCTTTACTTGTGGGTCAGGAGGAGCAGAAATGCTCCTTTGGGCCTCTTTCTGAAGTCTTAGACCTCCAGTGCCACGAGCTTCCCACCCTCCCCCGATTATGTTTCCCCTCTTGACACACCTTCACCACTTTCCGAACTGCTGGGGACCATTTCCATGGATTCCCGATGGGGGCCTCGGATACCTGAATTCCCACTCCTACCTACCTGCCAGGCAGTGATTTCTGCTAGCTTCAGGTGAGATTTGGAGGCTGAATTTGGGAGCAAGGCCCAGAAGTTAAAATCTCTCCAGGCCTGGGCATGCAGATTTGTGGCTTGCCAAGGCATCGCGACGCATCAATCCTGTCCCAAGTTAAAATCCAAGCCATCAGATCTAAGAAATATTGGAATAATTATTGAATAGAGTAAACAATATTTGCTTTCCCTGCAAAACTTGGGGCTGTAGTGCTGGTTGTTAAGGGCGGTTTTGTTGAAAAAATGGCAGCTGCCTTGCTTCCGCCCACTTCCAGCGCAGAACATGGCAGCTGCCATTTTGGAGAGGTCGTTAGCGCTGCTGTTCCCTGTGCTCACCTCTCACATGAAAATATGCTGATCCTGATGTCAATTGGCGTGCAATGACTGAATTGACGCACAACTACGATTTTAGACATCGTTGCTCTCCATACTGCTCTCTCCTAACCATGCACAGAAGAACATGCGTGCCTCAGAGACTACAGAGACGCTGTCAGTGCTGCTTAAAGGGGCATACACATCTTTCAGGTAAGTTTTGATTGCAGCTTTTGTGGGGTTTTTTTACTTTTATTGGAGTAGTGCAATACATTTAAAAAGTTGTTAAAGTGTGCAGGAAGCTGGATGCTTGCAAGGTTTTGGATATTAAAGGAAGACCTCTGAAAGAACCACTTGCTCCCAGTCCAGGGGACTCTAGTTGCAGTCTCCCTTGGGCTGCAACATCACATGGAGATGAAGAAGAGACAGCATGAGGATGAGCTGCTCACAGAGTTGAGAGGAAGAAGCAGAAGAGGAAGAAGCAGAAGGAAGGATGCAACCCAGACAGCCCCTTTCTGGTCAGGATATCCAGGATGGAATCATCCACTTGCAGTACCAGTGAACACAACCCCGATTCCCCTTTCAACATTTGTCCCACACTTTACCTACCCTCTGTTACTGACCATTACAGTGTCCCCTTGGACACAATATTGAAATAAAAGCCACCACAAAGCAACATTTCCAATCCATTTTATCCATATATGCAATGTTCCCAGTTTAGCTGCACGACTGTGCAGCTGTCTGAAGCTCCCATGTAGGCCGCTTGCCAGTTTCTCAGTGGAAAAACAGCACATGGGCAGAAGTTTAAATGGGCTGTGTAGCACTTTAAAGGAGCCCTGCACCCAAAAACAATTAGAGGGAACATTGCATATATGTGTCCAATATTATGTAAATAAATCAACTGATCACCCTTGTGCATTCCTTTAGTGCGTACCTTGCGTCTGCCTTTGCATATCCTAGTGAGGTTATGCAGTGCTATCCCAGTGGCATGGCTGGTGCAAGGCTGCTGGCTTTCAATGAGGGACACTGCAGATGGCCTTGAAGGACGACCTCGAGGAGCTGGTGGCTGGGAGTGCGAAATCATGTGATGGTGTTTCTTCTTCACTCACCTCCCGGTTTTTGGTCAACCACTGCCTGAGCAGGCTGGATTTCTTAGGTGTCTGAAATGAGGAAGGCACAAGGGTGGAATTGTGGTGAGGGGAGGACGGGAAAGCAAGAGCTGTATGCTTACAACATATGCAGCTTGTACATCAGAAGTGATTGTGAGATGAGGAGGAAGTGGGATGTGAGAAGGAGGATAACGTATGAGGATACCAGCATCTTGTATTCTTTCAGCTCCACCACTGACCAAGGTCTCGGCCATGCCCCTGCCAAGAATGACCAGCATCATCTCCTCCAAGGTGTAAGCATCGACGCAGGCTTCAGGATTTTGGACTTTAAGTTTTGGACATTGCTTTTTCATATTTCAGAAGAGCTGACAGCATGACTGGGACAGGCCCAGGCATGTTCCACAGCAATACACATCAGGCGGGCGGGGATAGTCTGGGATGGCTGAAAGCAGATGGAGAACCCTTTTGTCATGTAATGGGAACCTATCAGTGAGAGATCGGGTAAACTTGTCAGTGCTCCAGCCATCGAAATGACTGAGGGCCCTGGAGCGTGAGAACCTCAGGACAAAGGAAGCTATTTGGCCACCCAGACTTGTTGGAGCCTTTATCCCCAGGAAGAGCCCGGTAACAAAGGCACAGGCCGAAGATGTGATTCATTGCTCTTTAGTTGGACTGCCTCAGGCAAAGGACTGGTTTTTGGCACAAAGATTCAGCAAGCATTTTCAGGTATAAGAGACGACAGTTTGCTGCCATCTCTCTCTCTTCTTCTACGCTTGCTTGCTTTGTTCAACACACTCAAGGACCGAGCATTCCGTTTGGGACGGAGAGAAGAAACCATCACCTATGAGCAAAGAGACCCTCGCTATTTCAACTGGGAAGCTAACCTTGAGACTGGGACTTGGAAGCCACAGATTGGTACAGAACCAGAAGATACGCCTCATCGGGAAAAGCAGTGTGTAAGCCAGAGGGGTAGCAGGTGAGCATTATCCCAGCCCACACATCCTTTAGACCATCGCATAGTGTGAAGGGGTGTCGTGCGTCCCAACCAAGCCTTAGGGGTTTAGTGGGAAGCTTCTGCGCGGATCATAGGCGTTAGCAAAGTCTGTTGGACAGATTCGGTGGTGCACTATTAACATAGAAATAAAGAAAATAGGTGCAGGAGTAGGCCATTCGGCCTTTCGAGCCTGCAACACCATTCAATATGATCATGGCTGATCATGCAACTTTAGTACCCCATTCCTGCTTTCTCTCCATACCCCTTGATCCCTTTAGCCATAAGGGCCATATCTAACTCCCTTTTGAATATATCTAACGAACTGGCCTCAACAACTTTCTGTGGTAGACAATTCCACAGGTTCACAATTCTCTGAGTGAAGAAGTTTCTCCTCATCTCGGTCCTAAATGGCTTACCCCTTATCCTTAGACTGTGGCCCCTGGTTCTGGACTTCCCCAACATCAGGAACATTCTTCCTGCATCTAACCTGTCCAATCCCATCAGAATTTTATATGTTTCTATGAGATCCCCTCTCATTCTTCTAAATTCCAGTGAATATAAGCCTAGTCGATCCAGTCTTTCTTATGTCAGTCCTGTTGTCCCGGGCATCAGTCTCGTGAACCTTCGCTGCACTCCCTCAATAACAAGAATGTCCTTCCTCAGATTAGGAGACCAAAACTGTACACAATATTCAAGGTGTGGCCTCACCAAGGCCCTGTACAACTGCAGTAAGACCTCCCTGCTCCTATACTCAAATCCTCTTGCTATGAAGGCCAACATGCCATTTGCCTTCTTCACCACCTGCTGTACCTGCATGCCAACTTTCAATGACTGATGTACCATGACACCCAGGTCTCGTTGCACCTCCCCTTTTCCTAATCTGTTACCATTCAGATAATATTATGCCTTCCTGTTTTTGCCACCAAAGTGGATAACCTCACATTTATCTACATTATACTGCATCTGCCATGCATTTGTCCACTCACCTAAGCTGTCTAAGTCAGCCTGTAGCCTCTTAGCATCCTCCACACAGCTCACACTGCCACCCAGCTTAGCATCATCTGCAAACTTGGAGATATTACATTCAATTCCTTTGTCTAAATCATTAATGTATATTGTAAATAGCTGGGGTCCCAGCACTGAACCTAATGGTACCCCACTAGTCACAGCCTGCCATTCTGAAAAGGACCCGTTTATTCCTACTCTTTGCTTCCTGTCTGCCAACCAGTTCTCTATCCATGTCAATACATTACCCCCAATACCATGTGCTTTAATTTTTGCGCAATAATCTCTTGTGTGGGACCTTGTCAAAAGCCTTTTGAAAGTCCAAATACACCACATCCACTGGTTCTCCCTTGTCCACTCTACAAGTTACATCCTCAAAATATTTTGAGCTGAGCAGGGGTGTTTTAGTCATGGGTACTTTGCGATAGGGGTCTATTCAGAGTGGCCAGTGTTGTGTGTTGTACTGTGTTTGTTTTACACCACCTGGGTGTGTTTTACTGGAAGCAGGTGTGTGCTTTAACTTGAATAAAAGCATTGTGATGATTGAGACTGAAAGATCTGTCTATAACTGAGTATTTTATTCCCGGGATCTAGAACTATTGCAAGGGGAATGATTCAAAATCACCAAGGGCAAAACCACTTACAAAGGGGGTGAGGTAAAGCTTTGAATGTGAGATGCGCCTCATGTTTGGTAGAGATTGTTGGTAGGTGAGTGACAGTAGTGGGTCGTACATTGTGCACTGTGTGAGGTTAGTGCTGCAGTAGGTAGGATATGGCTTTTGAAGATGCATTCACAGATCCTGACCACTTGTCTGAGGTCATGAAACGTCTTTGGACACTGGTGCCAGGTCTTGGGGTGACACTGTTAGCAATGACAGCCTCGGCGATCTGCTCCAACATCCTTCTTACTGGAGGGCTTCCTGGCCCCCTGTGGGTGGAGGACCTCTCTTCCAGTGTTGACCCCCTGCACAAAGTTCGAGTGCTGCGTCTGAAACCCTGGTTGCCCTTTCCCTAGCCTGTTCAGCCATTTGTGTTAGTGCTGAAGTACTTTTACTATTTCTTAGGTGCAGAAGGCAGTTCACCTTTAAGGGCTCAAGACTGTCTTCAAAACTAATAGCCATGATTAAAGAAAACGCAACGTCACTCCAGCGACGCGACGTTGGACCTCCTGCTGTGCCCACAGCCTGTCAGCAGCACAATAGTCGCTAGGCTGTGCACTAAAAATCATTTACATTAGCAGTCAGCACCCACTTAATGTGCTGCTTGCACTTTCAAAATGGCCTCGAGCAAATCTCGTCCTGCGATGTACTCGGCTGTTTTCGGGCCTTATCGAATTTCCCAACCTTTGTGTTTTATAGTGCACTATTTCAGTACACAATTTGGTTTGAGTAGAGCATAAACGCCAGCACGAACTGGTTAGGCCAAATGGCCTGTTTCTGTGCTGTATATTCTACGTAATTCTATATAAGAACAGAATGGTGGAGTTCAAAATTAGGGGCCATAAATAGAAGATAGTCACCAATAAATCCAGTAAGGAATTCAGGATAAATTTCTTTGCTCAGAGATTGGTGAGAATGTGGAACTTGCTACCACATGGAGTGGTTGAGGCAATGCATTTAAGGGGACGCTAGGTAAGTACATGAGAGAGAAAGGAATAGATAAGGTGAGATGAAGTAAGATGGGAGGACGATCGTCAGATGCATAAACACTGGCATAAACTTGTTGGGCCGAATGGCCTGTTTTTGAGCTGTAAATACTGTGGGGTAGAAATTTATCTCGGGCAGTGGCGCAAAATGGGTGATACTTAGTTTAAGTTGTTCAATAACGCACCAAACAATAACTAGTTTTATCATGCATTTGTTAAACCAAATCATCAGCACAATCCATAATAGCAACTACATCCCTGAGAATTAGATATGTGTAGAGACAACCCTTAAACAGTATGTGATTCAAATCTACAATATATTGTTATTAAAAATGTCACCGTCCGCCACTAAGCAATTAGAAAATTTCCAACAATTACACTATTAGAATGTAGAGCAGTGATAACCATCTCTGTAGGGAGCTTGTATACTATATAATATACATACTCAGTCTTTATGCATGGATATTGTTGCCTTAGTTACCCTGCAGTGATAATTATTATTTGTTGTGGTGCTGAATTGTGTGACATTATAATATTGATTTTGGTCACAAAATTGCAACCAGTGCTCAGCAATCCAGTTATGCCCAAGCACTGAAGAATTATTGCTGTGCTTCTTTGATTAATACATTGTTGAAATTTCTTAGAAAGAACCATTATTATAATGGATTTAGGCATTATAAAACATCCCCCTAGACAGTTTGATGTTTGTTACTTAACTGGTCTGCTGCAACATTTAAATACACAACAGAGCTTCTTCGCCATCTAGTGTTCATTTAGCTCCAGTTATTTTTTTCAGGATTGTGGCTAGGGTGGTAGATATAATTAATGTGCTTTATTTAGAAGCTACCTGTCTTTTGAAAATTATTGTTCCTATAACATATATTCCTCACAATGTATACTTACACCAATCTAATTTAAGACTCTTGGAATACAGATCTGCATGTGACACTACATCAAAAAGGGGCACTAGTTCAAAATTCTAGTCAGTGTCCTATGATGTACATAGGACCTCAACACAATTTTGAGGTACCAATAGGTAAAGTGTGCACGACGCACACTCCGCCATTTGGTTCCAAGTGCTGAGTGGCCTAACCAGCCATCCTTAAAGTGAACACTGCTCTGAAAAGTACAGTTGTGGCTTATAAAAACAAATATTTGTGGGGCCAGCAGGGAGCATAAATATTCCTCATTGCCCTACAAAAACATTTTCCAGCTCACTGCTCACAGGGTTGTGTTCTCTCACAGGCGGACCTGAGCGGGAGCGGCAGCATAAAGGAGAGCTGAACAGTGAGTTAAAAAAACAGAAAACAAGGAGTGATGTCACAGGACAGCAGGTGGGTGAATGGTTGGTGAGTATTTCAGCTCCTTTGCTCTCTAGGTTAGGTAAGTGGATTAAATTCAGAGCTGGGGGAGTATTAACTATTAAAACTTTATTGAATTAATAAATTAAACTAAATGAACTAATTAAAGCTACAAATTAAAAGTAAAAATAATCATTTGAATAAATACTGTAACTAATTACATAAAATAAGGTTGATAGAGATGGGAGGGCAGGTGGTGTGTGGTAACTGCAGCATGTGGGAGTTGGTGGAGATCAATGCAATCCCGAGCAACCACATCTGCGGTAAGTGCCTGCAGTTCGAGGAACTTTGGCTCAGAGTTGTTGAGCTGGAGTCCGAGCTGCAGACATTGCGATGCAACAGGGAGAGGTAGCGTTACATAGATACTTTGTTCCAGGAAGCAATCACACATCTTAGGTTAAGCAGTACTTTAGAGTTTGTTAATTGTCAGGGTAAGGAGGTTGTGACTGCGAGTTAGGAAGGTATGAGGACCCAGAATACAGTGATGGAGGAACCTTAGCGCTTGATCTTGACCAACAGGTATGAGGTACTTGCTGCCTGTATGGATGAGAACAAGAACTGCAGGGAGGATGGGCAAACTGACCACAGCACCATGGTACAGGAGGCCATTCAAGTGGGGGGAGTAAAAAGGAATGTGGTAGTGGTAGGCGACAGTATAGTCAGGGGGATAGATATTGTTCTCTGCAGCCATGACAGGGAGGTTGTGTTGCCTATCCGATGCCAGGGTTAAGGATATCTCCTCGCGACTGGAGAAGAACTTGGAGTGGGAGGGGGAGGATCCAATTGCCGTAGTCCACGTAGGAACCAATGACATAGGTAGAACCAGGAATGAGATTCTGCTGAGGCAGTTTAAGGAGCTAGGATCCAAATTAAAAAGCAGACCCTCAAAGGTAATCATCTCTGAATTGTTACCTTAGCCACACACAAATTGGCATAGGAATAAGTAGATTAGGAGTTTAAATGCATGGCTTAAAGAGTGATGTGGGCGGAAGGGGTTTCAGTTCAAGGAGCACTGGCACCAGTACTGGGGAAAGAGGGAGCTGTTCCGTTGGGACGGGATCCATTTAAACTGGGCTGCGACAAGTGTCCTGACAAATGGAATAACTAGGACAGTAGAGAGGGTTTTAAAGTAATGAAGGGGGGAGAGGGAAGATCCAGGAAAGAGTAAATTTTAAATCAGCAAGAGAAATGTCAAGGCTCTAGAGCAGAGTAAAGTTTTGGATAAAAATAAGCAGAGTGGGTCAGGAAGGGACAGAGAGAGTAACAAAGGTAATAAGGCATCAGTGACTAATGTGACATCAAGGAAGAATAGAAATAAGTCAAAGCTAAAGGCACTATGGGGCAGGCTTTCGGCTTCATTGTCGGCGATTTTCTCGGCGTTACAGCTGGTTTTTCGCCTGGCGAGAATTTCCACGTAAGTTTTTGAACATTATCACCCACATCTGAAGTCGCCCACCTGGACCAAACCACCCATGTGCAACGTCGAGAACAACTGCCAGGGCGTAAGTTTGGGCTCAACTGCTGATGTCCAGATCGCCGAGAGACCCGCCCTGTGAATCTGCTTTGGAAGAAAAGGAGGAGGGGTAGCCCTGATAATAAAGGATGGGATAAAGACAGTAGAGAGAAAGAATCTTAGCTCCGAAAATTAAGAAGTACAATCAGTTTGTGTGGAGCAAAGAAACAGCAAGGAGCAGAAAACATTGGTGGGAGTTGTTTCTAGGCCTCCAAACAGTAGTTGTAATGTAGGGCAGAGTATAAATCAGGAAATTAGAAACTCATGTAATAAGGGTAATATAGTAATCAAGGGAGACTTTAATCTACATATAGACTGGGCAAACCAAATTTGCAGTACTAGTGTAGAGGACGATTTCATGGAATGTATACAAAATAGTTTTCTAGATCAGTATGTTGAGGAAACAGCTAGGGAACAGGCTATTTTAGATCTAGTATTGTGCAATGGGATTGGGGGTAATATACTAGAATGTATTGAAGATTGATTAACGGACAGAAAACATAGAGTAGGAATGAACGGGTCATTTTCGGGTTGGCAGACTGTAACTATTAGGATGCAGCAAGGATCGGTGCTTGGGCCCCAGCTATTTACAATCTATATCAATGATTTGGATGAGGGGACCAAATGTAATATATCCAAGTTTGCTGATGATACAAAGCTAGGTGGGAATATAAGTTGTGAGAAGGATGCAAAGAGGCTTCAAGGGGATGTAGACAGGCTAAATGTGTGGGCATGAACATGGCAAATGGAATATAATGTGGAGAAATGTGAATTTGGAAGGGAACACAATGTGATCAGTGACCATGAAGACCAAACTATCCCATGCAGCTATGACTCATGACACAAAGGCAACAGCCAAGAAGAGGAGCCGAGGGCAGGTGCAACAAGGCTTATGCTAAAATCAGAATTATTATCATCAATTGTACTGATGATATCTTGAAGCAGCACTTTGGACCAATTGGAGGCAGTTTTATCGTACAACCTTCCTTCTCCCTGTAGAGTTTTCAGAATAATTTTGTCTGCTGCAGGCCAGTGACTAGGATGCCGAAACTATAGTAGAATAACATGGTGAAAGTGCTAATGAGAATTAGCAAGTCCAGATGACTTTCAAAGTTTGCCAGAGCTGCACCATTTCTTAGAGGCAAACCATGTCTGACAAGTAATGATGCGCAAACCAGCTTGTCCTACACTTTCATGCTCAATTCTTCAAAAAATAACTTGCATTTATATAGCGCCTTTTATGCAGAACAACATCTCAAGGCACTTCACAGGGTTATAATCAGAAAAAAAATTGATAATGAGCCAAAGAAGAAGGCATTAGGATATTAGAATGGGTGACTAAAAGCTGTGTCCTACACTCAAGCTCAATTCTTCAAAAAAAAATTGTAATTATATATAGCACCTTTTCTGCAGAAAAATACAAATTATTTTAAGAAGAAAGGTGGCGCTGTTTAGGGAGGGAATTCCAGAGAATCATAGAATGGGTCTAGTTCAATAGGAGACCATTCGGCCCTTCGAGTTTGTGCCAGCTCTCGGCAAGTGCACTTCAGCTAGTCCCACTCCCCCGCCCTTTCCCTGTAGCCTTGCAATTTGTTTTCCTTCAGGTACTTAACCAATTCCCTTTTGAAAGCCACGATTGAATCTGCCTCCACCACCCTCTTAGGCAGTGCATTCCATAACCACATGCTGCGTTAAAACGTTTTCCCTCATGTCGCCTTTGGTTCTTCTGCCAATCACCTGAAATCTGTGTCCTCTGGTTCTCGACCCAATGGGAACAGTTTCTCTCTCTCTACTCTGTCTAGACCCCTCATGATTTAGAACACCTCTATCAAATCTCCTCTCAACCTTCTCTGCTCTAAGGAGAACCACCCCAACTTCTCCAGTTTATCCGTGTAACTGAAGTCCCTCATATCTGGAACCATTCTTATAAATGAATGTTGCCTGGACTGGAGATTTTTGGCTATGAGGGAAGATTGGAGATGCTGGGTCTGTTTTCTTTGGAACAGAGGAGGCTAAGGGGAGACCTGATTGAGGTGAAAAAACTCTAAGGGGCCTGGATAGAGTGGATAGGAAGGACCTGTATCCCTTGGCAGAGGGGTCAACAACCAAGGGGCATAGATTTAAAGTAATTGGGGGGAGGTTTAGAGGAGATATGAGGGGAAATTATCTGCACTTAGAGGATGGTGGTGGTTGGGAACTCACTGCCTGAAAGGATGGTAGAGGCAAGAACCATCACCACATTTGAAAGATACTTGGATGTGCACGTAAAGGGCTGTAACCTACAGGACTATGGACCAAGAGTTGGAAAGTGGGATTAGGCTGGATAGCTCTTGGTCGACTGGCGGGGCACGATGAACCAAAATGGCCTACTTCCGTGCTGTAAATTTTTATGATTCTATGATTCTATAAATCTTTTCTGTACCCTCTCTAAGGCCACAACATCCTTCCTAAAGAGCAGTGCTCAGAATTGGACACAATACTTCAGTTGAGGCCAAACCAGTGTTTTATAAAGGTTCATCATAACTTCCTTGCTTTTGTACTCTGTGCCTCTATTTATGAAGACAGGATCCTGCATGCTTTTTTTTGACAGCTTTCTCAACCTGCGCTGCCACCTTCAACGATTTGTGCACATGTACCCCCAAGTTTCTCTGTTCATGCACCCCCTTCAGAATTGTAACCTTTAGTTTATATTGCCTCTCCTCATTCTTCCGACCAAAATGTATCACTTTGCACTTTATTCTGAGACTGTGACCCCATGTTCTGCATTCCCCAGCCAGGGGAAACATTTTTTCAGCATTATCCCCGTCAAGCCCCTTAAAAATGTTATATGTTTCAATTAGATCACCTCTCATTCTTCTAAACTCTAGGGAATATAGGCCTAGTCTACTCAACCTCTCCTCATAGGGCAATCCCCTCATTCCAGGAACCAGTCTAGTGAACCTTTGTTGCACTCCTTCAAAGGCAAGTATGTCTTTCCTTAAGTAAGGAGACCAAAACTGTACATATTACTCCAAGTGTAGACTCACCAATGCCCTGTGTAATTGTACTCTTTTCCTCAGCCGGCCAAAGGCTGCACTGGCACACTGAAGGCGGTATTGGACTTTGTCATCGATGTCTGTCCTTGCTGATAGTAGGCTCCCAAATTATGGGAAGTGGTCCACATTGTCCAAGGTCTCATCATGCGTCTTGATAATCAGGGAGCAGTACTGTGTGGCAGGGGCAGGTTGGTAGAGAACCTTTCTCTTACTGATGTTTAATGTAAGGCCCACACTCTTGTATGCTTCAGTAAAGGTGTCAATGGTTTGGACTTCGAGTGTGCACTACGCAAGTGTCATCTGCATAGTAATTTAATGACAGAGGTTAGAACAACCTTGGATCTGGACTGGAAGCCCGATACTAGACTCCCGAAACAAGCGCTCTACTCCGAGCTACATCACAGCAGGCGAGTCCCAGGACAGCACAGAAAACGCTTCAAGGACACCCTTAAAGCCTCCTTGAAAAAATGTAACATCTCCACAGATTCTTGGGAATTCCTGGCCCAAGACTGCTCAAAGTGGAGGAGAAACATTCAAGAAGGCGCCGAACACTTTGGGGTAGAAATTGTCCCCTGCCCGAAACGGGGTGTTTCTACCCGATTTTGATGGTTTTTACCGCAGCTGTGGTTCAGGTCGCTTCTTGACATTCGACTCTGTTGTTTTTTTTCCCTTGGCAATGAATGTTGCTCTTAATGGGGGCAGTGGCAACACTTGATAGGCAGATACATGCCGGTGGCAACACCTGAGGGGCGGAAGTTGGGGGTGGTGCGGAGGGACCACCGCGATGACGTCATCACGGCGCCGCGTCACTACGGCTCTCCCCTTCATTTAAAGAGGAGTGCTTCCGCGATTTTAAAACTTCGGCCCACTAGGCTAACAGGGAGGGTTTTGGCCGGGCCAGCGATCTGCCACCAAGAGGGGGTGCCAGGTTGCCTGTTGGAGGTCCGGCTGAACCAGGGGGCATAATTGTTGGGCCGACATGGCAGCGGCAGTGCATCCTCCCCTTTAAGGGAAGCTTCACTGCCATTGCAGAAGGCCACAACCTCACTGGATCATCGGGAAAAAACAGGTTTTGGTACCGCCGGGTGCTGAAGATTTTTGGAGGGAAATGTCGCTGTCGGGGAGGGGGGGGCAGGGGGGTTAGATTGGGGGTGCGCATGGTGATGACACGCTGAGGCACTAAAGCATGGCGGAGAAGCACTATTGGCACGAATGCATGACCTCATTTCTCTTATCTGGAAGGAGGAGAGCATGCCGGGAAATCTCAGAGATGCCGTCATCATGACCATCTTCAAAAAAGGGGACAAGTCCGACTGTGACAACTACAGAGGAATCTCCCTGCTGTCGGCCACTTGGAAAGTCATCGCAAGAATCCTCCTCAATCGTCTTCTCCCTGTGGCTGAAGAGCTTCTCCCAGAGTCACAATGCGGATTCCGTCCACAAAGGGGTACAATGGACATAATCTTCACCACGTGACAACTACAAGAGAAATGCAGGGAATAGCACCGATCCTTGTACATGGCCTTCTTTGACCTCACAAAGGCCTTTGACATTGTCAACCACGAGGGACTATGGAGCGTCCTCCTCCGTTTCGACTGCACCCAAAAGTTTGTCACCATCCTCCGCCTGCTCCACGATGACGTGCAAGCCATGATCCTGACCAACGGATCCACCACAAACACAATCCACGCTCGGACCGGAGTCAAGCAGGGTTGTGTCATCGCACCAATGCTCTCCTTGATCTTTCTTGCTGTGATGCTCCATCTCACTCTCAAAAAGCTCCCTGCTGGAGTGGAACTAAACTATAGAACCACTGGGAACTTGTTCAACCTTCACCGCCTTCAGGCTAGATCCAAGATCCAAGGTTGTCCCATCCTCTGTCATCGAACTACAGTATGCGGAGGATGCTTGTGCCTGTGCACAGAGGCCGAATTCCAAGCCATCGTCAACACCTTCACCGAGGCATATGCAAACATGGGCCTCACACTAAACATCCATAAGACAAAGGTCCTCCACCAACCTGACCCCGCCACACAGCACTTCCCCCGTTCATCAGAATCCATGGGGGCCTTGGACAACGTGGACCATTTTCCATATCTCGGGAGCCTACAATCAGCAAGGGCAGACATCGATGACGAGATCCAACAACGTCTCCAGTATGCCAGTGCAGCCTTCGGTCGCCTGAGGAAGAGAGTGTTTGAAGACCAGGACCTCAAATCTGGTACCAAGCTTATGGTCTGCAGGGCAGTAGTGATACCCGCCCTCCTATATGGCATGAGACGTGGACTATTTACAGCAGACATCTCAAACAGCATCCGGGAGGGTGCTGAGCTCATCGTCGAGAACATGTAGAAATCAAGCGCAGGCAGCGGAAGGAGCATGTGGCAAACCAGGCTCCCCAACCATCCTTTTCTTCAACCACTATGTGCCCCACCTGTGACAGAGACTGTAGATCCCGCATTGATCTCATCAGTCACCTTAGAACTCATTTTAGTGTGGAAGCAAGTCATCCTTGACTCCGGGGAACTGCCTTAGAAGAAGAGTGTAACTGTAGTAAGTTGGGGCCAAAATTGCCCACTGCTGGAAATGGGGCGCACGCATCCCGTTTCTAGTGTTTTTCCACCGCAGTGGATAAGGTGGCCTCTTGAGCAGAATTCCACTCTTTGGCTTTTTTTTTCGGCGGTCCGGAAGTCGCTCATAATGTGGGTGGATATGTGGCGGTGAGCACACTAGAGGGGCGGAAGTTGAGGCGTGGCATAGTGTCCGATGACGTTATCATGACGCCGTGTCATTACAGCTCTCCCCCTCGCTTAAAGGGGAGAGCCTTCATGATTTTTAATACAGGCCTCACTGTATTACCTTAGAAAAGTAGCTTTTGTCACCAACCGGCGGGAGAAAGATTTTTTCGGTGGAATTTCGCTGTTGTGGGGGAACATCGGCAGTGTGCACTCTGATGATTGGCAACAGCGGAGCAGTAGGGGAGAGCGGGTCACCGCCGCGATACTGCAGGAGCAGAATTTTGATAATCGCAGCCATTACACGAAAAATTGGTGGCCATTGCACTCCGCAACGTGGCCACCGATTTCCGGTGGTAATAGGCCTTAAGGAAGGGGCAATTTCCGCTCCCTTTACTCTTATACTCTAATCCCTTTGTAACAAAGGCTAACATACCATTTGCTTTGCTAATTGCTTCCTGTACCTGCATGTTAACTTTCTGTGATTCATGTACAAGGATACCCAGATTCCTCTGAATGCAAACATTTCCCAGTCTCTCACCATTCAAAAAATATTCTGCTTTATTGTTTTTCCTACAAAGTGGATAACTTCACACATCCCCACATTTTATTTCATTTGCCATGTTCTTGCTACACTCAGTTAACCTATATCTCTCTGCAGCCTCTTTGCATCCTCCTCACAGCTTATTTTCCCGACCTAACTTTGTGTCATCAGATATGTTACACTCAGTCCCTTCAACTAAGTCATGAATATAGGTTGTAAATAGCTGTGGCCCAAGCATTGATTTTTGCTGTACCCTGCTAGTTACAGCATGGCCAATGTGAAAAAGTCCCGTTTATTCCTACTCTCTGTTTTCTGTCCATTACCAGTCCTCAATCCATGCTAATATATTACCCCCAATCCCATGAGTCCTAATTTTGTGTAATAACTTCTTGTGTGGCACCTTATCAAATGCTTTTTGAAAATCCAAATATATTACATCCACTGGTTCCCCTTTATCCATCCTACTAGTTACATCTTCAAAAAACTCTAACACATTTGTCAAACACGATTTCCCTTTCATAAAACCATGTTGACTCTGCCTAATCATATTACAATTTTCTAAGTGCCCTATTGCTACATCCCTAATAATAGATTATAGCATTTTGCTTACTACTGCTTTCAGGCTAACTGGCCTGTAGATCCCTGCTTTTTTCTCTTCCTCCTTTCTTAAATAGCACGGTTATGTTTGCTACCTTCCAATCCTTGGAAGATTAATACCATTGCATCCATTATCTCTGCAGCTACCTCGGCGGCAGTCGGGAGCAGCGTCGAGGAGGTGCGTGGAGAGGCCTATAAAAGGCACAGCAGGGAGTCAGGGGCCCAGTGTCGGCGGCAGTCGGGAGCAGCGTCGAGGAGGTGCGTGGAGAGGCCTATAAAAGGCACAGCAGGGAGTCAGGGGCCCAGCGTCGGCGGCAGTCGGGAGCAACGTCGAGGAGGTGCGTGGAGAGGCCTATAAAAGGCACAGCAGGGAGTCCGGGGCCCAGCGTCGGCGGCAGTCGGGAGCAGCGTCGAGGAGGTGCGTGGAGAGGCCTATAAAAGGCACAGCAGGGAGTCCGGGGCCCAGCGTCGGCGGCAGTCGGGAGCAGCGTCGAGGAGGTGCGTGGAGAGGCCTATAAAAGGCACAGCAGGGAGTCCGGGCCCAGCGTCGGCGGCAGTCGGGAGCAGCGTCGAGGAGGTGCGTGGAGAGGCCTATAAAAGGCACAGCAGGGAGTCAGGGGCCCAGCGTCGGCGGCAGTCGGGAGCAGCATCGAGGAGGTGCGTGGAGAGGCCTATAAAAGGCACAGCAGGGAGTCCGGGGCCCAGTGTCGGCGGCAGTCGGGAGCAGCGTCGAGGAGGTGCGTGGAGAGGCCTATAAAGGTGTGACTTGTGCAGCTACAGGGAGAAGGCAAAAAAGAAGTAGAAAGAAATCAAAAGGTGACGTCACAGCCAAGAGGGTAAGTGATTGGCTGGTGATTGGTGAGTAGTTTTTCTTTTTTCTCTTCTATATCAGTGAGTAACTTTTAACATTGTTGTTGCCAATTTAAGTGTATCTAAGGGTTAAGTCATGGCAGGAGAGCTCGGTTGGGTGTTATGCTCCTCCTGTACCATGTGGGAACTCAGGGACGACACCAGTGTCCCTGATGACTATATCTGCAGGAAGTGTGTCCACCTCAAGCTCCTGACGGTCCGCGTTGCGGAGTTGGAGCTGAGGGTTGATTCACTCTGGAGCATCCACGATGCTGAGAATGATGTGAGTATCACGTGTAGCGAGTTGGTCGTACCGCAGGGAAAGGGTCCACAGCCAGATAGGGAATGGAAGACCAACAGGAAGAGCAGTGCAAGGAAGGTAGTGCAGGAGTCCCATGTGGTCATCCCCCTACAAAACAGATACACTGCTTTGGGTACTGTTGAGGGGGATGACTCATCAGGGGAGGGCAGCAGCAGCCAAGTTCATGGCACCATGGCTGGCTCTGCTGCACAGGAGGGCAGGAAAAAGAGTGGGAGAGCAATAGTGATTGGGGATTCAATGGTGAGGGGAATAGATAGGCGTTTCTGCGGCCGCAACCGAGACTCCAGGATGGTATGTTGCCTCCCTGGTGCAAGGGTCAAGGATGTCTCGGAGCGGGTGCAGAACATTCTAAAAAGGGAGGGAGAACAGCCAGTTGTCGTGGTGCACATTGGTACCAACGACATAGGTAAAAAAAGGGATGAGGTCCTACGAAACGAATTTAAGGAGCTAGGAGCTAAATTAAAAAGTAGGACCTCAAAAGTAGTAATCTCGGGATTGCTACCAGTGCCACGTGATAGTCAGAGTAGGAATCGCAGGATAGCGCAGATGAATACGTGGCTTGAGCAGTGGTGCAGCAGGGAGGGATTCAAATTCCTGGGGCATTGGAACTGGTTCTGGGGGAGGTGGGACCAGTACAAACCGGACGGTCTGCACCTGGGCAGGACCGGAACCAATGTCCTAGGGGGAGTGTTTGCTAGTGCTGTTGGGGAGGATTTAAACTAATATGGCAGGGGGATGGGAACCAATGCAGGGAGACAGAGGGAAACAAAAAGGAGGCAAAAGCAAAAGACAGAAAGGAGATGAGGAAAGGTGGAGGGCAGAGAAACCCAAGGCAAAGAACAAAAAGGGCCACTGTACAGCAAAATTCTAAAAGGACAAAGGGTGTTAAAAAAACAAGCCTGAAGGCTTTGTGTCTTAATGCAAGGAGTATCCGCAATAAGGTGGATGAATTAACTGTGCAAATAGATGTTAACAAATATGATGTGATTGGGATTACGAAGATGTGGCTCCAGGATGATCAGGGCTGGGAACTCAACATCCAGGGGTATTCAACATTCAGGAAAGATAGAATAAAAGGAAAAGGAGGTGGGGTAGCATTGCTGGTTAAGGAGCAAATTAAGGCAATAGTTCGGAAGGATATTAGCTTGGATGATGTGGAATCTATATGGGTAGAGCTGCAGAATACCAAAGGGCAAAAAACGTTAGTGGGAGTTGTGTACAGACCTCCAAACAGTAGTAGTGATGTTGGGAGGGCATCAAACAGGAAATTAGGGGTGCAGGCAATAAAGGTGCAGCAGTTATAATGGGTGACTTTAATAAGCACATAGATTGGGTTAACCAAACTGGAAGCAATACGGTGGAGGAAGATTTCCTGGAGTGCATAAGGGATGGTTTTTTAGACCAATATGTCGAGGAACCAACTAGGGGGGAGGCCATCTTAGACTGGGTGTTGTGTAATGAGAGAGGATTAATTAGCAATCTCGTTGTGCGAGGCCCCTTGGGGAAGAGTGACCATAATATGGTGGAATTCTGCATTAGGATGGAGAATGAAACAGTTAATTCAGAGACCATGGTCCAGAACTTAAAGAAGGCTAACTTTGAAGGTATGAGGCGTGAATTGGCTAGGATAGATTGGCGAATGATACATAAGGGGTTGACTGTGGATGGGCAATGGCAGACATTTAGAGACCGCATGGATGAACTACAACAATTGTACATTCCTGTCTGTCGTAAAAATAAAAAAGGGAAGGTGGCTCAACCATGGCTATCAAGGGAAATCAGGAATAGTATTAAAGCCAAGGAAGTGGCATACAAATTGGCCAGAAATAGCAGCGAACCCGGGGACTGGGAGAAATTTAGAACTCAGCAGAGGAGGACAAAGGGTTTGATTAGGGCAGGGAAAATGGAGTACGAGAAGAAGCTTGCAGGGAACATTAAGACGGATTGCAAAAGTTTCTATAGATATGTAAAGAGAAAAAGGTTAGTAAAGACAAACGTAGGTCCCCTGCAGTCAGAATCAGGGGAAGTCATAACGGGGAACAAAGAAATGGCGGACCAATTGAACAAGTACTTTGGTTCGGTATTCACTGAGGAGGACACAAACAACCTTCCGGATATAAAAGGTATAAAAGGGGTCGGAGGGTCTAGTAAGGAGGAGGAACTGAGGGAAATCCTTATTAGTCGGGAAATTGTGTTGGGGACATTTATGGGATTGAAGGCCGATAAATCCCCAGGGCCTGATGGACTGCATCCCAGAGTACTTAAGGAGGTGGCCTTGGAAATAGTGGATGCATTGACAGTCATTTTCCAACATTCCATTGACTCTGGATCAGTTCCTATGGAGTGGAGGGTAGCCAATGTAACCCCACTTTTTAAAAAAGGAGGAAAAGAGAAAACAGGGAATTATAGACCGGTCAGCCTGACATCGGTAGTGGGTAAAATGATGGAATCAATTATTAAGGATGTCATAGCAGTGCATTTGGAAAGAGGTAATATGATAGGTCCAAGTCAGCATGCATTTGTGAAAGGGAAATCATGCTTGACAAATCTTCTGGAATTTTTTGAGTATGTTTCCAGTAGAGTGGACAAGGGAGAACCAGTTGATGTGGTATATTTGGACTTTCAGAAGGCTTTCGACAAGGTCCCACACAAGAGATTAATGTGCAAAGTTAAAGCACATGGGATTGGGGGTAGTGTGCTGACATGGATTGAGAACTGGTTGTCAGACAGGAAGCAAAGAGTAGGAGTAAATGGGGACTTTTCAGAATGGCAGGCAGTGACTAGTGGGGTACCGCAAGGTTCTGTGCTGGGACCCCAGCTGTTTACACTGTATATTAATGATTTAGACGAGGGGATTAAATGTAGTATCTCCAAATTTGCGGATGACACTAAGTTGGGTGGCAGTGTGAGCTGCGAGGAGGATGCTATGAGGCTGCAGAGTGACTTGGATAGGTTAGGTGGGTGGGCAAATGCATGGCAGATGAAGTATAATGTGGATAAATGTGAGGTTATCCACTTTGGTGGTAAAAACAGAGAGACAGACTATTATCTGAATGGTGACAGATTAGGAAAAGGGGAGGTGCAAAGAGACCTGGGTGTCATGGTACATCAGTCATTGAAGGTTGGCATGCAGGTACAGCAGGCGGTTAAGAAAGCAAATGGCATGTTGGCCTTCATAGCGAGGGGATTTGCGTACAGGGGCAGGGAGGTGTTGCTACAATTGTACAGGGCCTTGGTGAGGCCACACCTGGAGTATTGTGTACAGTTTTGGTCTCCTAACTTGAGGAAGGACATTCTTGCTATTGAGGGAGTGCAGCGAAGATTCACCAGACTGATTCCTGGGATGGCGGGACTGATCTATCAAGAAAGACTGGATCAACTGGGCTTGTATTCACTGGAGTTCAGAAGAATGAGAGGGGACCTCATAGAAACGTTTAAAATTCTGACGGGGTTAGACAGGTTAGATGCAGGAAGAATGTTCCCAATGTTGGGGAAGTCCAGAACCAGGGGACACAGTCTAAGGATAAGGGGGAAGCCATTTAGGACCGAGATGAGGAGGAATTTCTTCACCCATAGAGTGGTGAACCTGTGGAATTCTCTACCACAGAAAGTTGTTGAGGCTAATTCACTAAATATATTCAAAAAGGAGTTAGATGAAGTCCTTACTACTTGGGAGATCAAGGGGTATGGTGCGAAAGCAGGAATGGGGTACTGAAGTTGCATGTTCAGCCATGAACTCATTGAATGGCGGTGCAGGCTAGAAGGGCCGAATGGCCTACTCCTGCACCTATTTTCTATGTTTCTATGTTTCTATGTTTTAAAACCCTCGGATGCAGGTTGTCAGATCTAGGGGATTTGTCGCCACTTAGTCCCATTAATTTCTCCAGTACTATGTCTTTACTTATACTGATTTCTTTAAGTTGCTTATTCTGTCTAAGCCTATGCTGCCACTATCCCTTTTATTCCATGGGCTTCAACATTGTTGGCAAGCCTATTATGTGGCACTTTATCAAACGCCTTTTGGAAGTCTATGTACATCAACCGCATTGCCCTCATCAACCCTCTCTGTTACCTCATCAAAAAACTCAATCAAGTTAGTTAAACATGATTTTCCTATAACTAATCTGTGCTGGTTTTCCTTAATTAATCCACACTTGACTAAATGATTGTTAATTGTGTCCCAGATTATTGTTTCTAAAAGCTTCCCCACTACTGAGGTTAAACTGACTGGTCTGTAATTGCTGGGTTTATCCTTACACCTTACACCTTGTCCTCTGGCACCACCAATTGGAAGATTATGGTCAGTACCTCAGCAATATCCACCTTTACTTCCCTCATCATTCTAGGATGCATCCCATCTGGTCCTGGTGACTTATCTACTTTAAGTACAGCCAGCCTTTCCAGTACCTCCTCTTTACAATCTTTATCCCATTCAGTATCAACTGCTTCCTCTTTCACTATGACTTTGGCAGTATCTTCTTCCTTGGTAAAGACAGATGTAAATTACTCATTTAATACTGATTTAAAGCTTAAAACTTAGAACTTAGAAGGCATAGCTGCCAATGGTGGGGTAAAGGGAATGGGGGAATTGGAGGAATGCAGAGTCCTTGCAGGGTTGGAGGGCTGGAGGAGGTTGCATGGCAAAACCATGGAGGGATTTGAACACAAGGTTAAGAATTTTAAAATTGAGGCATGATAACTGGAGAGCCAATGTAGCACGGTGACATGGGTGACAGGTCAACAAGACATAGAAACATAGAAATGTAAAAATGTACAGCGCAGAAGGAGGCCATTTCGTCCCACCGTGTCCACGCTAGTTGACAAAGAGCCGCATGGCCCTTGGTCAGCAGCCCTGAAAGTTACATATAAACCTATGAACAATGACGGAAAGGCAAAGAACACCCAGCCCAACCAGTCCCCCTCACACAACTGCGACACCCCTTATACGGAAACATTCTACACTCCACCCCAACCGGAGCCATGTGATCTCCTGGGAGAGGCAAAAACCAGATAAAAATCCAGGCCAATTTAGGGAGAAAAAAAAACTGGGAAAATTCCTCTCCGACTCATCCAGGTGATCGAAATTAGTCAAGGAGATCACACTGGCCGTATTCAATTCCCTTCAGTACTTACCATTAATATTGCGCCGACCAAGAAAAGGTCATCCAGTCTAATCCCAATTACCAGCTCTAGGTCCGTAACCCTGCAAGTTATGGCACTTTAAGTGCCCATCCAACCATCTCTTAAAAGTGGTGCAAGTTTCTGCATCCACCAGGCAGTGAGTTACAGATCTCCACAACCCTCAGCGGAAAGAAGCACCCCCTCAAATCCCCTCTAATCTTTCCACCACACACCTTAAAACTATGCCCCTTCATAATAGACCCCTCCACCAATGGAAATAGACCTTTACTATCCACTATGTCCATGCCCCTCAATATTTTGTACACCTCAACCTCCTCTGTTCCAATGAGAACAAACCCAGCCTATCCAATCTGTCCTCATAACTAAGATTCTCCATTCCAGGCAGCATCCGAGTAAATCTCCTCTGCTAGTGCAATCACGTCATTCCTATAATACGGTGACCAGAACTGCATGCAGTACTCCAGCTGTGGCCCAACCAACGTATTATACAATTTAAGCACAACCTCCCTGCTCTTATATTCTATGCCTCGGCCAATAAAGGCAAGCATTCCGGATGCCTTCTTAACCACCTTATCCACCTGGCCTGCTACTTTCAGGGATCTGTGGACAAGCACTCCAAGGTCCCTTTGTTCATCTACATTATTAAGTGGCCTACCGCTTAATGTATATACCCTTTCCTTACTAGCCCTCACACTTCTCTGAATTAAATTCCATTTGCCACTGCTCTGCCCACCTGAAAATTCGATTTATATCCTCCTGCAGCCCATGACTTTCCTCTTCATTATCAACCGCACAATCAATTTTAGTGTTGTCTGCAAACTTCTTAATCATACTCCCTATATTCAAATCTAAATCATTGATACATACCACAAAAAGCAAGCGACCCAGTACTGAGCCCTGCGAACTCCACTGGAAATATCTTTCTAGTCACAAAAACATCCATCAACCATTACCCTTTGCTTCCTACCTCCAACTCAATTTTGGATCCAACTTGCCACTTTGCCCTGGATCCCATGGGCTTTAACCTTCTTGACCAGTCTACCATGTGGGACCTTATCAAAAGCTTTGCTAAAGTCCATATACACTGCATCGTACGCACTACCCTCATCGACCCTTTTGGTTACCTCCTCAAAAAATTCAATCAGGTTAGTCAAACACGATCTTCCCTTAACAAATCTGTGCTGACTGTCCCTAATTAATCCCTGCCTTTCCAAATGTAGATTTATTCTGTCTTTCAGGATTTTTCCAATAATTTTCCCACCTCCTGAGTTAGGCTGACACGCCTGTAATTACTCGACCTATCCCTTTCTCCCTTCTTAAACAAAGGTATTACATTAGCAGTCTTCCAATCCTCCGGCACCATGCCCAGATCCAAAGAGGACTGGAAAATGATGGTTAAGGCCTCTGCTATTTCCTCTTTTACTTTGCTCAACAGCCTGGGATGTATTTCATTTGGGCCTGGGGACTTATCTACTTTCAAAGCTGCTAAACCCCTTAATACTTCCTCTCTCACTATATTTATTTCATCCAGAATTTCACACTCATCCACGATAGCAGTATCTGCATTGCCCCTTTCCTTTGTGAAAACAGATGCAAAGTATTCGTTAAGAACCTTCCGAACATCTTCCGCCTCCACACAAAGATTACCCTCATGGTCTCTAATAGGCCCCACCCTTTCTTTAGTTACCCTCTTACTCTTAATAAATTTATAGATCATCTTAGGGTTTTCCTTAATTTTACTGGCCAAGAATTTCTCATGCTCTCTCTTAGCATTCCTAATATCCTTTTTAATTTTGCCTCTTAACTTTCCATATTCCTCTAAAGATTCTATAGTATTTAGTCCTTGGTGTATGACATAAGCATCCCTAATCCACATGTTGTGGATTAAGATAGAGGCAGCAGAGTTTTGGATGAGCTCAAGTTTATGCAGGGTGGAGGATTGGAGGCTGGCCAGGAGAGCATTGGAATAGTTGAATCTGGAGGAAGAGCGTTTCAGCAGCAGATGTCCTGAGATGGGGTGGAGACAGGTGATGTTACAGAGGTGAAAGAAGGCGGTCTTTTTGATGACGAGGATATGGGGTCAGCAACTCAGCTTAGGGTCAAATAAGACAGCGAGCTTACGAACAGTCTGGTTCAGCCTGAAACAGTGGCCAGAGAGTGGGATAAAATCAGTGGTGAGGGAACAGAGCTTGTAGCCGGGGCCGAAGAAGATATGACTTTTAAAATACCACATTGTAACCAATGAAAAATAAATACATAGCACAAGCTTCAAATCAAGTGTAATGCATTTATTTCTTCTATTGTGTAATGTGTGAGTGTTAATGATTTGTGTTGGTACAGTGTTGCCCCATTTTAAAACTGTGGCGGAAGAAATGAATATGTAACGTGATCTACAAGAGTTAGCAGGGTCGAAATTGCCACCCTCCATAAGCTCCATTACCGCCTCTAAGAAATTACCACCGGACCGGAAGCGGCAGGAACAGGTTACCGACCGGCGGTGACCTCCTTTCCAACCCCTGCGCGGAATTGCTCCGCGGGAGCGGCGCCGCCACTGGTCGGTGCTATTGGCAGCTTTCCTCAGTGGGGAGCGGTGCATCCACCCTTAAAGGGGAGGTCGCGCTGTCGGCAATTCCATGTTATTTTATATTGTTGGCCAGCCTGGCACCCCCTCTTGAGTCAGACTGCTGGCCCGGCTGAAACCCTCCCTGGTGGCCCAGCGTTTGCCACTAAAGTGGTTGCAGAGTATGCCATGGCCCTCCCCTTTGGCTGAAGGGGAGGGACGATGTGACGTGTCAGCGTGACTCAGCACATCTGCGTTGCGCTGACGACTTGGAGCGACAGCTGTTCCGACCCGCTCGCACTTCTGCCCTGTTGACGACTGAAAAAAAATAAAGTCCTGAATTTCGCCAGATTATTTGCCCCATGCAGTGGAGTGGAGTAAACACTTACAAAATGGTAGGTGCGCTCCGTTTGGGGTGGAGGGCCATTTCGGCACCAGCATATCTACCTCAGAGATAAGTTTAACCCCTTTGGAGACAAGCTTATAGTGAGGCCACAGAGTGAAATTTTATTTTAGAACTACATACTCTATAGGGTAATTTTACACATTGACACTGTCAGCAGGGAGCCTTGCCCATTGGCAATGCTTGTCAGAAATTTGGGCCTACACACCCTCTGCTTTGAGTATCTAACCATTTCTGAGCTGTGCTCTTGGCAGGTAAAGCTTTCCCCCAGAAGCTGTGAGTGAGAACATTAGCCCCTGTGTGCTATTCTTCAACAGCCTATTGAAAGGGAAACATTATTTGACTTCACTATTTGTAAATATGATATTATTCTTCAGGCCAAACTCAAGCAAAAGCTGTGATACCTATACACCAACATCCTTTCAGCACTACTCTCATCTTCCTGATAGCTCGGGCAAAATAAACACATGAAAGGAACTAAATGTAAACAGTAACAAATAAACATTTTGATGAAAAACACAGGGCCCGAAATTGGTGAAGGCCCCCACCCGCCCAAGTGCTGCCCAAAGGAGCACTGATGGCCGCTGAGGTACCTGATGGTTCTTTGGGCGGGATATTCATCAACAAGGCCCCTCGAAGGTCGGCAGATGGCAAATGAAGGACTTACGCCGCCAATCTGGGCGGCAGCCGACGGGAGCTCCCAAACTCGGTGGCAAAGGCACTTGCCGCCGAAGATGGAGACGGGCCCACAGAGGATCGAAGACCTACAAAGAAAAATAATCATGGAAAAAAAACATCGGAAGACCTTCAGGAGACCCCATTGAGGTAAGTCGCTGTGGCAAAAAAAAAATGTTCACTAACCTTGTTTTCAGGATCTTCTTACTTACCGTCGGGGACAGACCAACCTCCAGCCTGCGGTCCACCCCCGTTCTGCCGCCGACTCCTGCCCGCATGAATATGGGAGCTCGGCAGGCGGGAGCTCAGTTGCACCACTCAGCCGTCCGCTGATGTCGGCGGGCACTTCTCGGCAGCTCTCCCCTCCCACCCGCTCCAGCCCATCTCGAAAGTGGCACTGGGCGGATCTTCCAGAGGAATGTCGGTGGCAGTGGCGGCAGTGGCTGGTGAGTTCCTCAATTTCGGGTCTACAGTCTCTATTTCGAATCAATTCCCAAATTGCACTGGCAAACACTTAGCTGTCAACCTGGCTCATCATCACACAATGCACTGATATGCTGATCTCTCTCCTAGACAACCACTAACAGCAGCAGCCTTGCTCCCTAGGATCTAGTTAAAACAGTAATCCCAGCCCAGGGCTCAGACAATATATATGAACTGTTTCAGTTTTACCCCCGTGTTCTACTATCATCTGAGTCTCTCATTGAATTACCGGCTGTAACTCACTCCCAGACATTTATTATTCTAAATATAATATTGCTTATATTCGCTGGGAGAAATAATGTTATTGTGGATCAGTTGTCACATTTGGAGCTCACAATATATTCAATCGTACTTTTGCCCCACTGGAGACTAATGGAAGTTTAAAATGTTGGAAAATTAGCATGCATGGAGCAAACACAAAAGATGGTGCAATGACAATCAATTACTTTTTACCTTTTACAGAAAATCTATATCAATAATGCATTTAAGAAATGGAAACAGCATAAACTAGAAAAAGAATCAATTTATTTATAAATGGTCACAGCTGATGTAATGTGTATTATCGTTCCACATTTTGTTCTTATTCCCCAGGCAATCTAAAATTGTCAATTAGACGCCTAAGGTAATTTACAGTTCTTGAATCCAGTCCATTAAAAAACATGAATTCTGCAAATTATAGAGTGCACTGAGAATCCGAATGAGTGCAGCAAGCCAAGGCAGCCTTTAAGCTGATGTAAAGGCAAATAGTCATATTTTTGTTCATTATAGCTCCAACAGAAGGCTGGTTACAATCAAATAGTGGCTACAAATTTCCCCTAGTCAGTCATAAAATGGTTAGATGGGTTTGACATTAATTTGATTACATGGATTTGGAAAAATAAATAATATACCAGAAAAAATGCTTTGGCAAGGGTATAAATAAAATATATGCAAGTATTTTAAAATAAACACAAGAAAAAAATCCTCAGTGATCCAGCTTCACCTGCCAGGCGTGCACATTGGGAATTTAGGAATGTGCATTCACAATTTTCTGGAAGCTCTGAAGAAGGAAATTCTCTTCATTTTGGAATCACATTTTCTATAATTGTTTTCATTATATGAAACAGTGACGTGTTCTTTCTAGTAGTTGGGGAAATAGAGAAAGCATCTGAGCTCATGGACAATAAAGAGATTAGTAATCAAATGGTTATTGAAAATGTAGAATGCTAAAATATTTATAAAGCAACTGAAGTAGCTGGGACACCTCCAAGATGCTTAAGAAAAAATGTATATGTAGGGGAGCTGCGGCTGAATTTTTTCAGGTCTTTACATACAAGAATAGTATCTCGAGATTGGGAATGAGATGCGAGTGTTTAGAACTTGTTAGATGCACAATCCTGATAATTATAGGCTTGTTAAATTGGCATCTGTATTAGGAATATATTGGAGTCTATTCTAAAGGAAACAATTTATGCAATACTTAAAAGGAATAATACAGTAACTCCAAGCCAACATTGGTTTATGAAAGGCAAATCTTGCAACATTTGTTTGCAATTCTTTTGAGGATACTACAGATGACAATGTATGTATCTTGAATTTCAGAAGTCGTTTTATCAGGTGTCTCACAGGGGACTTATAGCTAAAGTGAAACCCCTTGGGCTAGAGAATGATACAGCAAATTGGATAATAAATTGGCTAAATAATAATAGGAAACAAAGAGTAGTGATTAGTGGCTGTAGTTCTAATTGGACAACAAGGACCAGCGAAGTACCGTAGGGATCAATACTAGCATCTCTGCTGATCACAGTATATACCTATGTCGGACCCAAATTTGGCCCTCCTGTTTTTTCGGCGCACTCACATGAGATGTGCCAACTGCCTACTGTAGTGTCTCTGCACCTTGTTACAAACTCAAAGGAGGCATGTATATATCAGACACGGTCACTCTGTGACCTTCACTTTATTCCCAGGACCAAGGAGTGCTGACCCTGGGTGGGACCTCCCCTTTTATACCTGGAAACCCAAGTGAGGAGTGTCCCCCGCAAGCTCACCCCCTGTGGTGAGGGTGTGCATTTCAAGGGTACAGGTACAGTGTGCATGAGTTACAGTTACATAACTATTGTCATTGCAAGATGGTGAAATACATGACACCTAAGATCCAAATGGCGCCAAAAAGATGTCCTGGTATTCTGGCCCCTCTGCCAACTCTCCCGGGGCTTGGTGCAGCGTGCCGAGTCCATTGGGGCAGAGCTAGGGCCCTGTACCTAAAAGAGTGCCGGCAGCTGTCCGCATGCGCAGTAGAGTGTTCGCACATACGCAGTAGCTCCTCCCATGATGATGATGATGATGTCTGCAGCATGAGACCCAAGGCGTCCCGCCCCTATCCCAGGCTGAGTGGCCTGCTGCACAGGCCGGCCATTGCCTTCCCGCGCTGAGGCCTACAAAAAACCGATTGGTGCGGGGAGATTTTTGATTGGGGGGAAGAGTTTTGATCGGGCGGGAGGGGAAGGAGAAGGAGGAGAGTCTTGATGGGGGTGGAGGGGGGGGGTAAGGAGGAGAGTTTTGATGGGAGGGGAGAAGTAGGAGAGTTTTGATCCGGGGGGAGGAGAGAGTTGATGGGGGCAGGGAGGGGGGCGGAGGGGCGGGGGGAAGAGAGGAGAGTTTTGATCGGGGGGGGGGGTGATGGGAGGGTGTGATAACTGTGTAGCCAGTAATTTTAGTGAGTTTACTCAAGACTTTCCTTAACCTGTTGATGAAAATACTTTCCTACGAGCAGGAGATACTGCTATTTTTTATTTGGATATTTTGAAAAAATTATGTAAATATGTTTTGTCTCTTTACTTCTTTTATTTTTGTAGTTTAAGCTTCCATGAATGCTTCTGTTGTATAGTAAATTAACTTTGCGAAGTTTGTCAGTCCTGTATAGCTGTTTGATCTTATTCACATTCTTTCGTCAAGTCATTAAGTACCTACCTGCGCTGATTTCTTAACTCTCCGCAAGGGTTTGCTGTGCGGCCACAAGTGGCTACATATGCTGGTCTAAGTTAGTTTGGAGCAACTATTAGCTGTCCAAGCTGGCTTAAATGGCCAAAACAGGCTTAGCTGACTTGTAACGCCCCCTTTTGGGAAAAAAAACTAAACTAAAAAAAGTCCGAACTAACTCACTTACACTGGCGCAAGTTAAATGTGCAGAATGGGGATTTTTAAGATACTCCAGAAAAATCAAGTTTCCAAACAAAAACAGAGCAACTCCTGGGCATATTTGGGCCCATTGTCTTATAGATGATGCTAAGTTGATATTTGGGGATGACATTGAAAGATTTACAGCACCATTGCTGAACCTCTCAGTTGTGTTACTGATTTATTCATTCAGCGCTATTTTAATGTATGTGGTGATAGAGAGAGAAAGTGTTCTCTTTTATCCCTGTGAATCATGCACATTGAAACAATAGTGTAAAATTAATAAAGCATTAAAGAAACTGCGACTGGCAACACTGGAACTTGGCAGATAAATCACAAATTGAGTGCAATACTGAGAAATGAAAGGTATTGGTCCTAAAAGTAGCAAATATGCTTAAAAATGAAGAGAATTATTCCCTATTAAATAAGCTGAACGAGCAGAAATATTTAAGTGTAACAGTTGAGCAGATATTAAATGAGTGGTGACAGTTCAGGGAAGCAGTGGGAAAAGGAAATAAAATGCATTGTTGCTGAGTTAGGGAGCAAAATAATTGTTCGCTGCTGATTGCTGACAGTGTACACGTGTGGCTGTGCATGGTCTCACTTGTCTGTGAAAACCAGCATTGATCAAAGAGTTACTCAACAGCAAAAACTAGCATTTATGTAGAGCCTTTAATGTAGTAAATCATCTCAAAGTGCTTCACCAGAGCGATTATCAAACAAAAATTAACACCAAGCCACACAAGTAGCTATTAGGACAAGTGACCATAAGCTTGATCAAAGAGGTAGATTTTAAGCAGCGTCTTAAAGGAGGAGAGAGAGGCAGAGAACATTCACCTTAGACTGGGTGTTGTGTAATGAGAGAGGATTAATTAGCAATCTCGTTGTGCGAGGCCCCTTGGGGAAGAGTGACCATAATATGGTGGAATTCTGCATTAGGATGGAGAATGAAACAGTTAATTCAGAGACCATGGTCCAGAACTTAAAGAAGGCTAACTTTGAAGGTATGAGGCATGAATTGGCTAGGATAGATTGGCGAATGATACTTAAGGGGTTGACTGTGGATGGGCAATGGCAGACATTTAGAGACCGCATGGATGAACTACAACAATTGTACATTCCTGTCTGGCGTAAAAATAAAAAAGGGAAGGTGGCTCAACCGTGCTATCAAGGGAAATCAGGGATAGTATTAAAGCCAAGGAAGTGGCATACAAATTGGCCAGAAATAGCAGCGAACCTGGGGACTGGGAGAAATTTAGAACTCGGCAGAGGAGGACAAAGGGTTTGATTAGGGCAGGGAAAATGGAGTACGAGAAGAAGCTTGCAGGGCACATTAAGACGGACTGCAAAATTTCTATAGTTATGTAAAGAGAAAAAGGTTAGTAAAGACAAACGTAGGTCCCCTGCAGTCAGAATCAGGGGAAGTCATAACGGGGAACAAAGAAATGGCAGACCAATTGAACAAGTACTTTGGTTCGGTATTCACTAAGGAGGACACAAACAACCTTCCGGATATAAAAGGGGTCAGAGGGTCTAGTAAGGAGGAGGAACTGAGGGAAATCCTTATTAGTCGGGAAATTGTATTGGGGACATTGATGGGATTGAAGGCCGATAAATCCCCAGGGCCTGATGGACTGCATCCCAGAGTACTTAAGGAGATGGCTTTGGAAATAGCGGATGCATTGACAGTCATTTTCCAACATTCCATTGACTCTGGATCAGTTCCTATCGAGTGGAGGGTAGCCAATGTAACCCCACTTTTTAAAAAAGGAGGGAGAGAGAAAACAGGGAATTATAGACCGGTCAGCCTGACATCGGTAGTGGGTAAAATGATGGAATCAATTATTAAGGATGTCATAGCAGTGCATTTGGAAAGAGGTGACATGATAGGTCCAAGTCAGTGGATTTGTGAAAGGGAAATCATGCTTGACAAATCTTCTGGAATTTTTTGAGGATGTTTCCAGTAGAGTGGACAAGGGAGAACCAGTTGATGTGGTATATTTGGACTTTCAGAAGGCTTTCGACAAGGTCCCACACAAGAGATTAATGTGCAAAGTTAAAGCACATGGGATTGGGGGTAGTGTGCTGACATGGATTGAGAACTGGTTGTCAGACAGGAAGCAAAGAGGAGGAGTAAATGGATATTTTTCAGAATGGCAGGCAGTGACTAGTGGGGTACCACAAGGTTCTGTGCTGGGGCCCCAGCTGTTTACACTGTACATTAATGATTTAGACGAGGGGATTAAATGTAGTATCTCCAAATTTGCGGATGACACTAAGTTGGGTGGCAGTGTGAGCTGCGAGGAGGATGCTATGAGACTGCAGAGTGACTTGGATAGGTTAGGTGAGTGGGCAAATGCATGGCAGATGAAGTATAATGTGGATAAATGTGAGGTTATCCACTTTGGTGGTAAAAACAGAGAGACAGACTATTATCTGAATGGTGACAGATTAGGAAAAGGGGAGGTGCAACGAGAAATGGGTGTCATGGTACATCAGTCATTGAAGGTTGGCATGCAGGTACAGCAGGCGGTTAAGAAAGCAAATGGCATGTTGGCCTTCATAGCGAGGGGATTTGAGTACAGGGGCAGGGAGGTGTTGCTACAGTTGTACAGGGCCTTGGTGAGGCCACACCTGGAGTATTGTGTACAGTTTTGGTCTCCTAACTTGAGGAAGGACATTCTTGCTATTGAGGGAGTGCAGCGAAGGTTCACTAGACTGATTCCCGGGATGGCGGGACTGACCTATCAAGAAAGACTGGATCAACTGGGCTTGTATTCACTGGAGTTCAGAAGAATGAGAGGGGACCTCATAGAAACGTTTAAAATTCTGATGGGTTCAGACAGGTTAGATGCAGGAAGAATGTTCCCAATGTTGGGGAAGTCCAGAACCAGGGGTCACAGTCTAAGGATAAGGGGTAAGCCATTTAGGACCGAGATGAGGAGAAACTTCTTCACCCAGAGAGTGGTGAACCTGTGGAATTCTCTACCACAGAAAGTTGTTGAGGCCAATTCACTAAATATATTCAAAAAGGAGTTAGATGAAGTCCTTACTACTCGGGGGATCAAGGGGTATGGCGAGAAAGCAGGAATGGGGTACTGAAGTTGCATGTTCAGCCATGAACTCATTGAATGGCGGTGCAGGCTCGAAGGGCCAAATGGCATTCTCCTGCACCTATTTTCTATGTTTCTATGTCTATGTTTTCTATATTTAAGGAGGGAATTCCAGAGTTTAGGGCCTCGGCAGCAAAAGGCACAGTCGCTAATGATGGAGCAAAGAAAATCGTGGATGCGCAATACTCCATCAATGTTGAGGCACACAGAAAGTAGCAAAGGGTTACCTTCACCTGCGGTACTGGATCCGAGAGCAAGTTGCCATCTTCAAAAAATGAGATGTAAGGGGAGAAATTCAAAGGGAAAATTAGAGGAGAAAAATAATACAATACTTTACTACTGTTCAGAGATAACTGCCTTCAGATTGGTAATTATAAGGCTAAATATATTTCAAATTAGGTTAGGAAGTTGCCGTTTAAACTCAATCAGAGTGGATTTTTCTTCTACAATGAATAATATGATTTTGTACATTTTAATTTTGTTTATTTATCCTGTCTTCTGATACCAGAGTAATACAGAAAGATAACGATTTAAAGGTCTAGAGGGGGGGAAAGGGGTTCCAACCAGCCATGTATGAATGTTTTATGATGGTTTTAGTATTTAATAATTTGTGTGCTGAAATATAACTCATCTGACCTAACTGCAGCAACAATAAAGAATCAAATTATATTAATAAAGATACAGGAAATTTCTGTATGTAGGCTATTCCCAGTTCACCTTTAATAATGCAGCAAACAATTACTCATTCAGATCATTACTTATAATCTACTCAGTTAGCTAAATTGTACAGTAAAACATATTTGAACCAAATTGAAGTCATTTTACTCAATAACCTAGACTGTTTACCTATTCTTTTTATTATCTATGCATGAATGAAAATAAATACCTGAACATTATTAAAAAATAAACCTGCTTTTTCCATTATTAAAATATACATGTAGAAGTAATTACTAAAGCAAATGATATGCTAAAATGTTGGGATCTGCTGTACCAGAATGCATCACAATAGCTAGTCTGAAATATATCACGTGATACAATCACAATCTAAAGGTTATGATAACTTCATAAACCATTGCCTTGAAATCACACTGAGATATTAATTAGAAACATATTAATGCATTCATGAAATCATAGGCCCCAATGTTAACCCTATGCACCCAGTGGGAGAGGTGAGCAGTTAAAAGCAGGGAAATCCACTTACCACCTCATTCCCACCGTGAATTAACAGATTTTAACGGAGCAACTGACTCTGTGAACCGGTAAATGTCTGATGAAAATATATGGGTCCCATGATATAATTGGGATCCCAAAGTGATTTTCATTTGGTGGCACAGTGGTCCTGCCCAGTTGCCAACCAGCTCAGCAATGCCTCACGGGATTGGCACGATTGGAGCAAAAGTTAAATGGGCACTCGCCACCATTCATTTGGATGAATAGAATTTTCAGATTTTTATCTACTTTTCTGATTAGTGCATTGTCAAGGCTTGGAGATTGCTTCTTTTTGATTTGTTTGCCTTACTCACCCTAATTAAGCATTTTCAGCTTCTTATGGGTACCATTTTTGCATCTTTATTCTGGATAGATGAACGGTGGAGGAAGAGCTGCCACAGCAGTAGCAGCAGCCTCAGCAACCAGGACGAGGAGCTGCTGGGCCTGTTAGGTCACAGTTGGTGAAGGGGGGTTTCTCGTAGATGGCTGTAACCAGCCCATAGGCTCCTGTTGGATCAGGAGGCCAAGCTTTACAAGTCACTATCGCCCATAACTTTTTCACCTCAGAGGCCTTCCCGGCTGCTACAGGAAACATCACCCCATCTCCCAGTCTGCAGTGCACAACTTCATTATGCATGTTATCAATGTCCTCTTAACCAAATCCAATCAATACATTACTTTCCCAAAAACCAGAATGCGAGAGCTCTAGGATTGCAGCAGTGGCTGGCTACCCTTGTGTAAAAGGCATCGTTGACTGAGGGCTTTTAAAGGCTGCACTGGAGCTGTACTATCTACTCACCTCCCCCCACCCCCAGTAGGAGTAAACTAATGAAGGGTACTTTTCTGGCCTCCAAACGGCCCTGCATGGATTGTGAGAGCTCCGGGAAATTGCAGCAGGTTACCAGCGGTTTCACATTGGTGGGAAATCAGATCAATTCTCTGCTAATGGGAGGACAATTCCACTTCACAATTAGTTCTGAAATGTCACCTTTCATTTCATGCCTAGGAATTCTGAACCATTACGGAGAACTAGTTGAACACATAGCTTAATGCCACACACTTAACTTGCAATGGGGGTTTTCTGTCATTGAAGAAAGACTTTTCTCAGTGTGGTCCTGGAGGACTGTTTCCAACAACAACAACAACTTGCATTTATATAGTGCCTTAACATAGTAAAACATCCAAAGACATTTCACAGGAGTGATTATCAAACAAAATTTGACAGAGTCAAATAAGAAGATATTAGCACAGGCTTGGTCAAGGAGGTAGGCTTTAAGGAGCATCTTAAAAAGAGGTGAGCGAGGTTAAAAAAAAATAATTTGCATTTATATATGCCTCAGGACATCCCAAAATCCTTCACAGCCAATAAAGTGCTCTTGAAGTGTAGAGAGGTGGAAAGATTTAGGAAGAAAATGCTGGTGCTTAGGACTTAGGCAGCTGAAGGCATGGCTGCCAAGGATGGAACTAAGAAAATCGGTGTTGTGCAAAAGGCCAGAATTGGAGGAGCGCAGAGAATTCGAAAGATTGTAGTGCTGGAGCAGGTTATAGAGATAGAGAGGGATGAGGCCATGGAGGAACTTGAAAACAAGGATGAGAATTTTAACATCAAGGCATTAGGGAACGGGTGTCAATGTAGATCAGCGAGCACAGGAGTGATCGGTAAATGGAACTGTGCGAGTTAGGATTCAGGCTGCAGAGTTTTGGATGAGTTCAAGATTATGGAAGGTGGAAAATGGAAGGCTGGCCAGGAGAGCAATGGAAGCTGAAGTTGGAGTTGGCATCCAACAAGCCCCTGGTACTGATATGAACCAATACTTGAGGAAGATGCCCCTTACATTTTCCAATCAATGCTTTCTTGGGCCATCTTGAGTCGTGCCAGGCCATAATAAACCACCATATCACACTGTTTAGCTCGTTGATCAAGAAGAACACTTCTCCCAGGAAAATTCAGCACCTTCAGGGGAAGGGGAGACAAAACTGGAGGGGAAGGTTAACAAAAGGGAAAAGGCTTATTTAAGTGCCATATATTAAAATGGAAACAAACTGGGTTACAATGCAAAAATTCCTGCCCTAAGAGGAGAAAAGTTAGGAAACATGCTGGCCTGAATTTTCCAAATGGGCCTCTTTTTCAATGGGGTGCTTTGGCCTGATATGCCTCCAGGGTGGTTTACATGCTGGAGTGAAGCTTCCTGGCCTCTGCCAAGGAGTTATGCCAGATTGAGGGTAGAACCTTGCAGCGGCAGCCCTCGGGGACTTGCCACACTGAGAGGAGGAGGCAGACAACAAAATGTCAGGGAAAACAAAGTTCTGATATTCTTTCTTTCACTGATGGATTCTATGCACACCATGTTTTAAGAGTGTTTGCACAGGTTTTTGTTCCAATGATCCTCTAAGATCCCCTCTGCTGACCTTAGAATGTTGGACACTAGACCTTAAGGGCCCCCAACATTTAACAGGGAAGGAAATCTGCTGTCCTGACCTGATCTGCCCTGATATGACTCCAGACCCACAGCAATGTACCTGACTCTTAACTGTCCTCTGAAATAGCCTAGCAAGCCACTCCGTTGTCAAGAAGGTAGCTCACCACCACTTTCTCAAATGAAATTAGAGATTGGCAATAAATGCTGGCATTGGCAGCGATGCCCACACCCCGAGATCAAATATAAAAATACCCACATTTTATGCCTTGGATGCACCCACCAAGAATTGGGGGGAGAGGCGAGGGCACAATTGGCAGGGAACAAGCAGAAAATCGTCTTCTTTTTAGACGGTCCCTCATATCGAGGATATATATTCCTATGTCAACTATTTAGCATAATCTGAATTGCCTTGAGTGTCTGAGCAATTGAAACTCAGAGGCAAGAATGCTATCACTGAGTTTAGGCTGACATAAAACCTGGCCAAAGCATCCCTGAGTTAGAAAAGGGAAAAATCAAACAGCATTCCCACTCTTGAACGCTACATTCTGATTCTATGGGGGCAATTTTTGTCTTGCTATTTCCCCTATTTTTGGCATGAATGGGGACTTAAATGAGTGGGACAACAATTTGAGAAATAAAAGTTTGCATGCAAACTGCATCAGAAGCTTGCCCAATGCAATTTTCGAGCATCCCTTGAAATAGACGGCCAATACTCCAGCCTGAAAACAGAAGCCAAATATAAATATGCTAATTGGGCATGTGCTGCTTTAAGGTCCCAAACTCCATTTTGGTTGCTATTAGCATTACTACTGACAATTCCACAAGCCGCCACAAGCCATGAGCAGCATATGTTTGGAGAGCACCATTTTCAGCACTATTTATAGGGATCCTCACTTGCTCTCAGGCAAAATGCTGGAAATTTATGTTCTTACTTTTGGTTTATAAAACATCGTGGATTTGGGATATTTTGAACTTTTAAAAATTACTGGAACTGTTTCTACACCATTGGCTATTGAGAGGAGCCTTCTCGTCACGCACATTTTCAATCACGGGGGTCCTGCTAGGAATTCCATTGTGGCTGCAGGAAGAGGAGGAGGTGCAGGAGGAGGACATACACAGAGCTGCACCTGCAAGGAGCGCAGGCAAAAGGAAGTGAGCTTGCAGGAGTCTTTTTTTATTCATTCATGGGATGTGGGCGTCACTGGCAAGGCCAGCATTTATTACCCATCCCTCATTGACCTTGAGAAGGTGGTGGTGAGCTGCCTTCTTGAACTACTGCAGTCCATGTTATTGTGTTCCTAACACAGATGAAGCTGCACACAGCGAGGTTAAAATAACAGTGACCTCAGTCTTTAATAAGTGTGAGGAGCAGGCCTTAGGGGTCAGCTTATATACAATGCTCCCAAGAGATGCTGGGATCCCTTGGGACTTCAGGGGATGAGCTCCCTGGTGGCGGAACATGGGAGTGCATGCTTTACAGATACACAACATCACTCCCCCCCCCCCCCAAAATCAAAGTGAAAAGTATTTACAAGGTGAGGCGGTCAGGAGCCTTTCTTTCCCTGGTGGACCACCTCGGTACAAATGTCTGTTCTGGTGTGTTGGCTGTGCCCTCTTTGGGCTGGCGTGTTGTTGGCCCTGCAGGGCTGCTAGGTGAGCCTACCCTTGCTGGGTTGTTGGGCGTGATGGGTATGATTTCCTGGTCCGGCGTGGTGTCATTGATCCTTTGGGTGTGTGTTGTGGGCTCAAAAAAGATGGTTGTTCAGGGCAGTCTGTGAACCGCAGCCTCGTTTGGTCTAGGTGCTTTCTGCAAATTTGTCCATTGTCTAGTTTGACGACAAACACCCTATTCCCTTCTTTAGCTATCACCATGCCCGCGATCCACTTGGGACCATGTCCATAGTTTAGCAAATACACAGGGTCATTCAGATCAATTTCCCATGACACAGTGGCGCGACCATTGTTTACATTTTGTTGCTGTCGCCTGCTCTCTACCTGATCATGCAGGTTGGGGTGAACCAGCGGGAGTCTGGTTTAAGTGTCCTTTTCATGAGTAGCTCAGCCGGGGGCACCCCTGTGAGCTCGCGTGGTCTCATGTGGTAGCTGAGCAGTATTCGGGACAGGCGGGTTTGGAGTAAGCCTTCTGTGACTCGTTTAAGGCTCTGTTTGATGGTTTGTACTGCCTGCTCTGCCTGCTCATTGGAGGCTGCTTTAAACGGGGCTGAGGTGACATGTTTGATCCCATTGCGCGTCATGAATTCTTTAAATTCGGCACTGGTAAAACATGGCCCGTTGTCACTGACCAGTACGTCAGGCAGGCCATGGGTGACAAACATGGCCCTCAGGCTTTCAATGGTGGCGGTGGCGGTGCTTCCCGACATTATTTCACATTCAATCCATTTTGAAAAAGCATCCATCACCACCAGGATCATTTTACCGAGAAACGGGCCCGCATAGTCGACATGGATCCTCGACCATGGTCTGGAGGGCCAGGACCACAAACTTAATGGTGCCTCTCTGGGCACGTTGCTCAACTGAGCACATACGCTGCATTGCCGTACACAGGACTCAAAGTCAGAGTCGATACTAGGCCACCACTCATGGGATCTGGCTATCACTTTCATCATTACTATACCCGGGTGTGTGCTGTGGAGATCCGAGATGAATGTCTGTCTCCCTGCCCTTTTTTGGTAGCACTACGCGGTTACCCCACAACAGGCAGTCTGCCTGAATGGACAGCTCGTCCTTTCGCCCCCTGAACGGCTTGATTGGCTCTTGCATTTCAACGGGGATGCTGGCCCAGCTCCCATGCAGTACACAGTTTTTTACTAGGGACAGCAGACGATCTTGACTGGTCCAAGTCCTAATCTGGCGGGCCGTGACAGGTGATTTATCATTTTCAAACGCTTCCATGACCATCAACAAGTCTGCGGGCTGCGCCACTATCAGCAAGTTTGTAGTCTGCGCCATTTCCACCCCCGTGGTGGCAATGGTAGCTGACTGAGAGCATCCGCACAGTTCTTGGTGCCTGGCCTGTGGTGGATGGTATAGTTATATGCTGATAGCGCGAGTGCCCACTTTTGTATGTGGGCTGAGGCATTAGTATTTATTCCCTTGTTTTCAGCGAACAGGGATGTGAGGGGCTTTTGATCGGTTTCCAGCTCAAATTTGAGGCCAAACAGGTACTGATGCATTTTCTTTACCCCAAACACACACACTAATAACTCTTTCTCAATCATGCTGTAGACCCTATCGGCCTTAGACAAGCTCCTGGAAGCATAGGCGACAGGCTGCAGCTTCCCCGCAACGTTAGCTTGTTGTAATACATATCCGACTCCGTATGACGATGCATCACATACTAGCACAAGTCTTTTACACAGGTTATACAATACAAGCAGCTTGTTGGAGCATAAAATGTTTCTGGCTTTCTCAAAAGCAATTACTTGTTTTTTTCCCCACACCCAGTTCTCACCGTTGCGCAATAACACATGTAGGGGCTCTAAAAGAGTGCTTAACCCCGGTAGGAAGTTACCAAAATAGTTGAGGAGTCCCAGGAACGACCGCAGCTCCATGACATTCTGTGGCCTGGGCGCATTCCTGATAGCCTGTCTTGGCACCTGTGTGCCGAATGCCATCCGCCGTGATCTTTCTCCCCAAAAACTCCACTTCGGTTACCATGAAGACGCATTTTGACCTCTTCAGCCGCAGCCCTACGCGATCCAGTCGCTGGAGGACCTTCTTCAGGTTTTGTAGGTGCTCGGCGTTGTCCTGACCCATGACCAATATGTCGTCCTGAAAGACCACTGTGTGTGGTACCGACTTGAGTAGGCTCTCCATGTTTCTTTGCTGCTGCAGCCGACCGAATTCCAAACGGGTATCTATTGTAGATGAACAGTCCCTTGTGTGTGTTGATGCAGGTGAGGCCCTTCGAAGACTCCTCCATTTCCTGCGTCATGTAGGCTGAAGTCAGGTCAAGCTTGGTGAACGTCTTGTCTCCTGCCAGCGTCGCAAATAGATCGTCTGCCTTAGGTAGCGGGTATTGGTCCTGTAGCAAGAAACGATTAATAGTTACTTTATAATCGCTGCAAATCCTGACCGTGCCATCACTTTTGAGTACTGGAACAATCGGGCTGGCCCACTCGCTGAATTCCACTGGGGAGATGATGCCCTCGCGTTGCAGCCTGTCCAGCTCGATTTCCACTCTCTCCCTCATCATGTGAGGTACCGCTCGCGCCTTGTGGTGAATGGGTCGTGCCTCTGGGGCCAAGTGGATCTGCACCTTTGCCCCGGAAAAGTTTCCAATGCCTGGCTCAAAAAGGGAAGGAAATTTGTTAAGAACCTGGGTACATGAGGCCTCATCGACATGTGATAACGCTCGGATGTCATCCCAGTTCGAGCGGATTTTGCCCAGCCAGCTCCTTCCAAGCAGTGTGGGGCCATCACCTAGGACAATCCAGAGTGGCAGTTCGTGCACCATGCCCTCGTAGATGACCTTGACCATGGCACTGCCCAGGACAGTGATAAGCTCTTTGGTGTACGTTCTCAGTTTCGTGTGGATGGGGCTCAGGGCTGGTCTGAGTGCCTTGTTGCACTACAGTCTCTCAAACATCTTTTTACTCATAATGGACTGGCTAGCGCCAGTGTCCAGTTCCATGGCTACGGGTAAGCCATTCAATTTTACATTTAGCATTATAGGTGGGCATTTCGTCAAAAATGTGTGCACCCCGTGTACTTCAGCATCTGCCTCCTCTCTCTGAGGCTCGAAATTGCTTTGATCCACCATGGACCGATCTTCCTCTGCCACTTGGTGGTTAGCAGGTTTTGCAGAGCTTGCAGTTCATTTGCAAGGCTGAATGGAAGCCTCCACAACGCCAACAACGTGTGAATTGCCTTGCATTCATCCTTTGTTTGGGATTCTGAATCATCTGGGTCACCTGAGGCCTGCTGGCAGTTGCAGACTCGTGGGTTCTGCCCTGTACATTTCTGCTCGCAAGCACAGTTCCAGTTAATTTATGAACATTGCTAGCACTTGTGTGCTGAGAGATATGTTTGGTGTTATCACTGGTGGACATAAACATCTGTGCTATCGCAATCACCTTACTGAGGGTTGGTGTCTCTACAGTCAAATGTTTTCGTAGGATGGTCTCGTGGCCAATGCCCAGAACAAAAAAGTCTCTGAGCATTTGCTCCAGGTAGCCATCAAACTCACATTGTCCTGCAAGTCGCCTTAGCTCGGCAATGTAGCTCGCCACTTCCTGACCTTCAGATCGCTGGCACGTGTAGAATCGATACCTCGCCATCAGCACGCTCTCCCTCGGGTTAAGATGCTCCCAAACCAGTGTACACAGCTCCTCATACGACTCATCTGTGGGATTCATCGGAGTCAGAAGATTCTTCATGAGGCTGTAAGTCGGTGCCCCACAGACTGTGAGGAAGACCGCTCTCCTTTTTGCAGTGCTTCCTTCTCCGTCCAGCTCATTGGCTACAAAGTACTGGTCTAGCGGTTCGACATAGACTTCCCAGTCCTCACCCTCCGAGAACTTCTCCAGGATGCCCAGTTTGCTGCATCTTTGCATTGGATTCGTATTCTCGTCACCAGTTATTGTGTTCCTAACACAGATGAGGCTGCACACAGGGAGGTTAAAATAACAGTGACCTCAGTCTTTAATAAGACACTCCATAGTGAGGAACAGGCTTTAGGGGCCGACTTATATACAGTGCTCCCAAGGGATGCTGGGATCCCTTGGGACTTCAGGGGATGTGCTCCCTGGTGGCGGAACATGGGGGTGCATGTTTTACAGATACACAACACGTGATGAAGGTACTCCCACAGTGCTGTTAGGGAGGGAGTTCCAGGATTTTGACCCAGTGACTATAAAGGAATGGCAATATATTTGCAAATCAGAATGGTGTGTGGAGGGGAACCTGCAGCTGGTGGTGTTTCTTGCACCTGCTGCCCTTGTTCTTCTAGGTGGTAGAGGTGTGGGTTTGGGAGGTGCTGTCGAAGAAGCATTGGTGAGTTGCTGCAGTGCATCTTCTAGATGGTACACACTGTAGCCTTGGTGCGCCGGTGGTGGAGGGAGTGGGTATTTAAGGTGGTGGATAGGATGCCAATCAAGCGAGCTGCTTTGTCTAAATGGTGTTTGAGTTTCTTGAGTGTTCTTGGAGCTGTACTCATCCAGGCAAAGTGGAGAGTATTCCATCACATTCCTGACTTGTGCCTTGTAGATGGTGGAAAAGCTTTGGAGAGTCAGGAGGTGAGAAACTCACCACAAAATACCCAACCTCTCGCTTGCTCTTGTAGCCATAATATTTATGTGGCTGGTCCAATTCAGTTTCTAGTCAATGATGACCGGCAGGATATTGACGATGGGGGAATCGGCAATGGTTATCCTGTTGAATGTCCAGGGGAGGTAGCTTGATTCTCTTTTTTGGCGATAGTCATTGCCTGGCCCTATGGTGGAGTTAAGGTCATTGATGAAGCAGTTGGAAATGATTTGGCCTAGGACACTACCCTGAGGAACTCCTGCAGCGATGTCCTGGGGCTGAGATGATTGGCCTCCGTGAACCATCTTCCTGTGTGCTAGGTATGACTCCAGCCGGTGGAGAGTTTTTCTCCTGATTCCCATTGTCTTCAATTTTACTGAGGCTTCTTGATGCCATACTCAGTCAAATGCTGCTCTTGAGTCTATACACTCTCCCAAAGTGTACAGACTTATATATACAATTTTTAAATTACTTTTTAATATATTTTTTTAACTCAGCATAGTGAGAAATGTTAATATTGGGGAGTTGAGCACTTCCCATTTCAGAAACACATCAGCATCAAAGAACTGCTTCTTACCTACAGTTCTTGGAAGAGCACAGCATAAGGAGGCTGTGCTACTCCAGGGAGACAGTGACAGAGCTCTGTCCTGCAACAGGGCCTACAGCCCACTGTCAGAGCTAGAATAGCCTTGCCTGTGACAGTCAAAGTCTTTGTTGCCCTGAACTTCTTAACATCTGGCTCCTTCCATGCTGCAGGGAAAATCAGTCATATAAATCAGTCTACGGTCCATGTAAGTAGCTGATGTCATGTTTGCGGAGCAAACACATTCATTGATGGATGTTTTTGTGACTAGAAGGATGTTTCCAGTGGGGTTCCGCAGGGCTCAGTACTGGGTCCCTTGCTTTTTGTGGTATATATCAACGATTTAGATTTGAATATAGGGAGTATGATTAAGAAGTTTGCAGACGACACTAAAATTGGCTGTGTGGTTGATAATGAAGAAGAAAGTCATGGGCTGCAGGAGGATATCAATCTACTGGGCAGGTGGGCAGAACAGTGGCAAATGGAATTTAATTCAGTGAAGTGTGAGGTCATGCACTTTTGGAGGGCTAATAAGGAAAGGGTATACACATTAAGCGGTAGGCCACTTAATTGTGTAGATGAACAAAGGGACCTTGGAGTGCTTGTCCACACATCCCTGAAAGTAGCAGGCCAGGTGGATAAGGTGGTTAAGAAGGCATACAGAATGCATGCCTTTATTGGCCGAGGCATAGAATATAAGAGCAGGGAGGTTGTGCTTAAATTGTATAATATTTTGGTTAGGCCATAGCTGGAGTATTGCGTGCAGTTCTGGTCGCTGTTTTATAGGAAGGACGTGATTGCACTAGAGAGGGTGCAGAGGAAATTTACTAGGATGCTGCCTGGAATGGAGAATCTTAGTTATGAAGACAGATTGGATAGGCTGTGTTTGTTCTCATTGGAACAGAGGAGGTTGAGAGGAGACCTCAATGAGGTGTACAAAATATTGAGGGGTCTGGACATAGTGGATAGTAAGGGTCTATTTCCATTGGTGGAGGGGTCTATTACCAGGGGGCATAGTCTTCAGGTGGTTGGTGGAAGGCTTAAAGGGGATTTGAGGGGGCGGGGCTTCTTTATGCAGAGGGTTGTGGGCATCTGAAACTCGCTGCCTGGAAGAGTGGTGGATGCAGAAACCCTCATCACTTTTAGGAGATGGTTGGATGGGCACTTAAAGTGCAGTAACCTGCAGGGTTACAGACCTAGAGCTTGTAATTGGGATTAGACTGGATGACCTTTTGTTGGACGGAGCAGATATAATGGTAAGTACTGTAGGGAATAGAATAGGGCCAAGGTGATCTCCTGGACTAGTTTCGATCGCCTGGATGGGTCGGAGAGGAACTTTCCCAGATTTTTTCTCCCTAAATTGGCCTGGGTTTTTATCTGGTTTTTGCCTCTCCCAGGAGATCACATGGCTTCGGTTGGGGTGGGGTGTACAATGTTTTAGTATAAAGGGTGTCGCAGTTGTGGTGATGCGGACTGTTTGGGCTGGGTGCTCTTTGCCTTTCCATCATTGTTCCTAGGTTTATATGTAACCTTTAGGGCTGCTGACCAAGGGCCGTGCGGCTCTTTGTCGGCCAGCACGGACACGATGGGCCAAAATGGCCTTCTGTGCTGTCAATTTCTATGTTTCTCTGTTTCTATGTTTCTATTACTGTCCCCATGGATAACTATAAACAACATGGTCGGGTTCTGGGGTTTGTAGACATTGCAGCTTCCTCCAACTTCAGGGCACCATTGACTGCTCTCTTGGAAGACCATGGTGCATATATTAATTGCAAGGGCTTCCATTCTCTAAATGTCTAACTGGTGTGTGATGGCCAGCAGTTCATCGTGCAGGTCGGTACTCATTATCCTGGAAGCTGCCATGATCCCTGCATACTGTGCCAGTCCTCCGTGCCCCCAATATTTGACTACGTTCGTCAAGTCTGAGGCTGGCAGTGTGGGGATAAGTGCTATCCACTACAAATATGGCTCATGACTCCTCAGCAAAACCCACGAACACCGACAAAAATGCAGTTCAACCAAGTCCATACATCCACGACAGCCCCCATCAAACAGAGCATTGGACTCCATAGGAAAGATTCTGCTATCTTGACATGTCTGGACTTTAAATAGTAGCAGTCCCACCAAAATTCCCTCTTCCCTCCTCCCACCGCCACCCCACCATCCCATCTCCCCGACCCTCGCCCAACCCCTTAATGGGTATTGTGAGTAGTGGCTGTCATGTATGTAACCTTTATGTAACAACACTGCAATACTGTATATACATAAGAAATGCACACCTTGACCACAGGGGGTGAACTTGTGGGAGACACTCCTCACCTGGTCATCCAGGTATATAAAGGGAGGTCACATGCAGGGTCATCACTTCTTGGTCCTGTGAATAAAGGTTCAGGTCATGGAGTGACCTTGTCCATAGAATGTGCCTCGTGTGAATTTGTGGTATTGTGTATTGACGAGAAACGGGAATCAACGACCCACGAGAATGGCCACTGGCAGCACAGATAAATGGTACTGTGTTGGTGAGGACTGGGACGATTTCATTGAGAAGCTCCAGCAGAGTTTTGTCATAAAGGACTGGCTGGGAGACGCAGTGACCGACAAGCGAAGGGCTCGTCTGCTGACCAGCTGTGGACCTAAGACTTACAAGCTCATGAAAGACCTGCTAGCACCCGAGAAGCCAGCGGACAAAACCTTTGAAGAGCTCAGCAAACTAATCGGTGAGCATTTCAAACCGGCGAACAGCGTATACATGGCCCGACACAGATTCTATACCCACCGACGTCGGGAAGGACAGAGCATACCGGATTTCGTTGCGGACCTCCGGCGCTTGGCCAGCCTCTTTAAGTTCAGACACCTGCAGCGGGGAGATGCTAAGGGATTTCTTTATTGAGGGCATCAGTCATGCTGGGATTTTCAGAAAGCTAATTGAGACCAAGGACCTGACCTTGGAAGCGGCAGCGTTGATGGCTCAGACTTTTATGGTGGGGGAGGAGGAAACCAAGATAATATACATGCGCAATTCTGCCTCCAACGTGGCGATGGATTAGGGAGTCAATATCATAAATGCGACACAGAGCCCCGGAGGCAGGCAAGGGCAGTTCGACACACCCCAGGCAGCAATAGACCCAAGAATAAGTCTCCAACAGAGACAATGGCAGGCTGAACGGACATTTACGCCCTCCCAGTGGACAATGCGGCCCGGGATGGGGCCATTGACACCCACTAACAGGGTGCTCAATAGCAGTCAAAGGGACAATCAGTGAGGAATGCCTTGTAACAGCTCTTTTGTTCACAACAATGGGAATCTCAGTTCATGCTGGAGGTGTGGGGGCAGAAATGCTGCCAGGACTTGCAGGTTTCAACAGTGTGCCTGCAGAAATTGTAACCTCAGTGGCCATTTAGCCAGAATGTGCAGAAAGCCTGTAACCAGGCTAATATATCAGGCAGATGAACCAGATGAGGGGTCTGCGAGGCAGGATGACACTTGGGGCAAATCAATGGACGCTGAAGTTCAGCAGGTTCATGTGGCAAACATTCACAGCTCATATACCAAAACACCACCCATGATGATGAAAGTCCTATTAAACAGCATCCCTGTACGCATGGAGCTGGACACAGTGGCCAGCCAGTCACTCATGAATGTTCAACAATTCGAAAAGCTGTGGCCACTCAAAGCCAGTAGACCCAAACTAGAACGCATTGAGACGCAATTATGGACGTATACCAAAGAAATCATTCCAGTGCTAGGCAGTGCAATGTTGGCGGTCACACATAATGGATCGGTGAACCGGCTGCTGCTCTAGATTGTCCCGGGCAATGGTCCCGCACTGTTGGGGAGGAGCTGGTTAGCTGCGATGAACTGAAAATGGGGAGATGTGCACGCCATGTCATCTGTGGAGTGAAGTTCATGCTCACTTGTCCTACAGCAATTTGAGTCACTATTTCAATCTGGCATCAGGATGTTCAAAGGTACCAAAGTAGTGATACGCATCATCCCGGACGCCAGACCAGTGCACCACAAAGCCAGAGCTGTGCCATATGTGATGCGGGAGAAAATTGAAAGCGAGTTGGACCGGTTGCTGAGAAAGGGCATCATCTCGCCCGTTAAATTCAGCGACTGGGTGAGCCCCATCATTCCCGTCCTAAAAGCGGATGGCTCGGTCAGGATCTGTGGCGACTACAAGGCCACTATCAACCGGGTGTCCCTACAAGACCAATACCCTCTCCCGAGAGCAGAGGACCTTTTTGCCACGCTGGCAGGCGGCAAGCTGTTCACCAAGTTGGACCTCACTTCAGCCTACATTACCCAAGAACTGGCCAACGAATCTAAACTACTGACCACCATCACCACGCATAAGGGACTGTTTGTTTACAACAGGTGTCCGTTTGGTATTCGATGAGCGGCCGCGATATTTCAAAGAAACATGGAAAGCCTGCTCAAATCCATTCCCGGAACAATCGTATTTCAGGACGACATCCTCATCACCGGTCGTGACACCGAGGAACACCTCCACAACCTGGAGAAGGTGCTACGTCGACTGGACCGGGTAGGCCTGCGACTCAAGAAGTCTAAATGTGTGTTTTTGGCTCCTGAGGTTGAGTTCCTGGGCAGGAGGGTTGCTGCAGATGGAATTTGGCCTACCGAATCCAAAACAGAGGTGATTCGACGAGCGCCCAGGCCCTGCAACACATCGGAGTTGCTTTCATTTCTGGGACTCTTGAACTATTTTGGGAACTTTCTGCCGAACTTAAGCACATCGTTGTGTCCGCTACACGTGCTCCTGCGTAAGAGTTGCGATTGGTTTTGGGGGGACTGTCAGGAACGGGTTTTCAATCGGGCGCGGTCTTTGCGACCCACGGCTTGCCGGACCTCCTTGTTAGCGATAATGGCCCATGTTTCACAAGCTACGAATTCCGGGGGTTCATGTTGGGTAATAGCATTAACCATGTCAGGACAGCACCGTTCAAGCTGGCCTCCAATGACCAGGTGGAACGTGTGGTCCAAATCATAAAACAAGGCATGCTCTGGATTCAAGGACCCTCCTTTCAATGCCGCCTATCGCGCCTCCTGCTGGCCTATAGGTCCCGACCGCACTCGCTCACGTGGGTCCTGCCCGCGGAGCTACTCATGAAACGAACACTCAAAACTCGGCCATCCCTCATTCATCCAGTCCTGTCCGACATTGTTGAGGGCAAGCGCCAGTCCCAAAACGAGTACCATGACCGAAATTCAACGGGGAGATGTATAAAAATTGATGACCCCGTATTTGTTCTCAATCATGCTTTCGGGCCCAAATGGCTTGAGGGTACTGTAATCGAATAGGGTCATAGTGGTTAAACTTAACAATGGGCAGATATGCCGCAAGCATCTGGACCAAGTAAAAAAAAGGTTCAGCGTGGACTCTGAGGAACCTGAGGAAGATCATAAGATGGTAGTCACACCACCGTCAGTGAACGAGCAACAAAAGCATTCAGCAGCATGCACAGTCCCTGCGGTCAGCCTGGACAGGCCGGAATCACCACAGGTGACAGACACGCATACCAAGGCTCAACAACCAGAGCCCCAACTGCGGCGCTCCACGAGAGAACGCAGACCACCCGAGAGACTTAACCTATGATCCCAATAAGATGTTGAGGAGGAGGTGATGTCATGTATGTAACCTTTATGTAGCAACACTGCAATATTATATACGTAAGAAATACACACCTTGACCACAGGGGGTGAACTTGTGGGAGACACTCCTCACCTGGTCATCCAGGTATATCAAGGGAGGTCCCATGCAGGGTCATCACTTCTTGGTCCTGTGAATAAAGGTTCAGGTCATGGAGTGACCTTGTCCATAGAATGTGCCTCGTGTGGATTTGTGGTATTGTGTAAGGACTTTACAGTGGCTAGCTTGCCATTGATATTAAAAATGAGGCCTGACCATGAAATAAAAACAGCAAATGCTGGAAACACTCAGCAGGTCAGGCAGCGTCTGTGGAGAGAGAAACAGAGTTAACGTTTCAGGTCGATGATCTTTCGTCAAAACTGGCCCTGACCATGGAAATGGATCGAGCCACCCACCAATTGCATCGGACAGGCATAGTGGGTGCCCTGCTCACCACCCATCTGATATAGGAGCTAAATGAAAATCACTCCCTATGTCTCCTGCTGAAAAATATGCATATGTGGATATTGGCCTAAGACAGGATCAAGTATGACTGTGATACTCCCAGACTTGAATAGCTTACTGACGCTCACTGTTTAGGCTCATGAATAATAGCCACTTGGTTGAGGTACCACAGGACAAATAGAGCCTGCAGAATTGTCCCCCAATGAGAATCAGCATTTTCAGAACAGGGGAAAGAAAACTATAAAAATATGTTTTATCGACGTAATGTCAGAAAGAGAAAAAAAAATACAAACAAAACATAAAAAGGCCTTTTGACATTTGCCAATGCAGCATGAAATGATTGTTACCAGTACAGTGAATTTGACTTTCCTCCATTGTTATTTCCGGCTTATTGCTTTTTCCAAACAATTCAATTCATTTTGATCCCTATTCAATTTTTTATCAGTTAATGTCGCTTTATGTTGTGGTTTTCAGCCTAATACTGTCATTCTTTTCACACATCTTCATGCACATTAATTGTTTTTGTGTCACACCAGTCAGATATACATCTTCACAGCTCCTTCTGAATGGAGAATACAATCAAAACTTCTACAACACTGCAATTGCAGTCACTGTAAAATAGTGATTGACTTGATCGATAGTGATTTTATTTCAAACTGGTTCATCACAATCAATTCTCTGAAGGAAACAATATCCTGTTGGAATGGAGCCCGGTTATTTTCACTTCATGTTTATTTGTAATGTTTTCTGAGGCTGCAAAAGAAAGTCACTGTATTAAAATGCCTTGAACTTCTTCCTAATTAAATTAATTTCCATAGTTATGGTCAGATAGTTTGTTGAAGCAATGTGATCTCATTGGCCAGTGAGGAACCATTGGTGCTTGGTAAAGTCTTGAACATAACTTGAATGTTAAAGGTGGAACCGAGACAACAACATGCCCATACATTAGGAGCCCCATAATTTGAAGCATGCCCTCTAATTAGAGGCCTCAGCTATTAACTTTTGTTTTAGTAAACTTGATCATTGGTAGTGCTATTTTTATGCCTTTGCGATAAGATACCATGCTACAGGAGACCTGTGGGTTCACATAGGTTTCGAATTCTCTTTGTGGACATAAGCTGCAGCCATTGAGACAAATGGTTTATTTGTTAATGTGGCAGGCATTGGAGATGTCTGCCACACTAACAAATAAAGCTAGGTGGACCAGTTTGTGGAATGGTGTGGTTCACAGTCTATTTCAAACGGAGAAAATGAAAGTCAATTGACTCATCCCAGACTCTTTAGGGCTGATTTTAACCAGCCAGCATCAGCATTAATGGGCTCAAAATGGGATAGGTAGACTTACCACACCATTAACGGCAATCGTCTGGCTGCCACCATTTTTGAAAGGGCCTTCCCATGGATGGCCGGTGCGCCCGCCTGTATCAGGCGGTAGGCCTCTTTACTATGCAAATTGGGGTCCCATGATGCAAATAGGACCGAAATGCAATCTTAAGGGGAATCATGCACAGTCTGCCCTTGTGCCCTGGCTGATCTGTACCTCAACTCCATCGACCCACTTTTGATCCATATCCCTTGATACTCGCACCAAATAAAAATCTGTTGACGTCAGTCTTGAAAAGTTCAATTGACCTAGCATCCACAGACTCAATTAAAACATCCCTTGCCCTTCTAAATTCAAGGGAATACAAGCCAAGTTTATGCAACCTGTCTTCATTATCCTTTAAACCCTGGTATTATTCTAGTGAATCTGCATTGCACCCCCTCCAAGAACATTGTACCCTTCCTGAAATCAGTACTCCAGATGGGGTCTGACCAAGGCTCTGTACAACTAAAACATCACTTCCTCCTCTGCATTCAAGTCCCCTTGACATAAAGCCCAACATTAGAATCATAAAATCATAGAATGGTTACAGCATGGAAGAAGTACATTCGGCCCATCGAGCCCGTGCCATCGAGCCCATTCTATTAGCCTTTTTGATTACTTTTTGTACTTGTGTACTGGCGTTTAGTGATTTGTGTACCTGGAAACACAAATCCTTCTCCTACTCCACAGTTCCTAACCTTTTGTGATTAAGATAAATTGGCTGGATTTCGGTCTTCTGCTGCCCTTGTTAGTGCCCCAGAGGGGTGGCAATGGCGACAGTAAGCATTTGCCGGCAGGCGGCCAGCTTCTAATGCCCCCTCACTGGGACATTTGGTGCCGGTTTCGAGGGGGCGCGGAGCATTACTGCCCGGAAGAAGCGAGCCAGTGTGCAACACCCCTGGTTGTGACACCGGCTCGATATTTGGTTGCTATCCAATCCGTTGTGCCCCTTAGCGCACCCTAATATCTGTGGAAGCTGGCATTCCAAGCTGTAGCGGCTGCAGTGGGGCAAGTAATGTCAACTTGAGGGAAGTGTGATTGTTTTTTATTATTTTATTTTTGCGATTTATGTTGTGGTGGCGTGAATACTGTATTGGGAATGATTTTGGTGGGTTTTTTCAGATTTTTTTTTCATGGAAGCCTCTCTTAGTGGTCTCCGAGGCTGGCTAGTTACTTTGGGTTTTTCATTTGTTCAGTTAGCTTAATACCGTAAAAGAGGTGCAGAATGCCTCCCTTAGTGCTGCACTCCACATTCAGGGCCCAGCTGGTGAATTTTGCGGCTGGAGACGCAAACCATTTCCTGGCACAAAATTTACCGCTCTGCCCAGGTTAATGCCGCAACAGAGACATGACCAAATTTCTCTCCCTATGTCTTTCTTTATCCACAATTCTCCACATTGAACTCCATCTGTCACAGACTTGCCCACTCATCAAACCTATATCCCTTTATAACTTCCTGCTCCCATCTACACAAATTACCAAGACTCCAAACTCTCAACAAGATCTGTTGTAGTATCTGAATGTTTCTGGAGTTTTCAATAAAATTAGGCAAATGTTATGATCTTGTTTTGATTAAAAATCATTCCTGTGCTTTTTGTCATTTTAATAGTGTCCGAATGATAGTGACAGCGATACCAGAAATGTGAGAGTATACATATCAGGAAAGGATGAACAGGCTGGGTCTCTTTTCTCTTGAAAAAAGAAGGCTGAGGGGTAACCTAATAGAGATCTTTAAAATTATGAAATATTTTGATAGTGGATACAGAGAGTAGGGGCTCAATTTTCCCCAAAGCATTTTTTTGGCGTACTTGAAGAGTTACGCCCGATTTTTGGGGGCTTAATTACACTAAAAAAAAATATTCTAAGTTTCCCAGTTGGATTTCATCATTTTGGCGTGGCGTAACCCGACCTTTAGTTTTGCGGGGGGGAGCCTTGATCAGCACCAAAAAGATCGGGCTGCCATGGTAACCAGGGACACAATGCGAGCTGAGGCTGCAAAGTGAATCATGCAGCCAGCTCCCAACACATTAAAAGAATTGAAAAACACATAACAGCAACTTACCTCCAACCCCGCTCGAAGGGCTTGCTGGTCCGGACCCATTCTCGACCCCATTCTCCCAGTCCGCGGATATTTCTCTCTCTCTCCCTCTATTTCTCTCTCTCTCTTTCTCTCTCTGATGCTATGTGTTTTGCAATTCTTTCAGTGTGTCCGGGCATTTGCTGCGCCGATTTCCTTAACTCTCGGGAAGGTTTTTCTGCAGAGGCCACATTCGCTGACCTAAGCACAACTGGAGTAATTCTCAGCTGGCCAAACTTCCCTAAATGGCCAGAATTGGCGTAGGTGGCTGGTTACATCCCCTTTAGCTGAAAAAAAAACTGACTGAAAAAAATCGTAACTAACTGGGGAACCTGAGTCCATGATCCCTGCGGCACCCCACTAGTTACTGATTGCGAACCCGAGAATGAACCATTTATCCTGACTCGCTGTTTTCTGTTAGTTAGCCAATCCTCTATCCATGCTAATATATTACCCCCAACCCCGTGAACTTTTATCTTGTGCAATAACCTTTTATGTGGCACCTTGTCAAATACCTTCTGGAAGTCCAAATACACCACATCCACTGGTTCCCCTTTATCCACCCTGTTCGTTACATCCTCAAAGAATTCCAGCAGGTTTGACAAACATGACTTCCCCTTCATAAATCCATGCTGACTCTGCCTGACTGAATTATGTTTTTCCAAATGTCCTGCTACTGCTTCTTTAATAATGGACTCCAACATTTTCCCAACAACAGATGTTAAGCTAACTGGTCCATAGTTTCCTGCTTTGTGTCTGCTTCCTTTTTTAAATAGGGGCGTTACATTTGCAGTTTTCCAATCTGCTGGGACCGCCCCAGAATCCAGGGAATTTTGGTAAATTACAACCAATGCATCTACTGTCCCTGCCACTACTTCTCTTAAGACGCTACTGCTCGTTGGCTCAGTGTTCAGTGCTCAGCAGGTGTCCCAATTTTGTGGGAATTATAGTTTCTACTTGAAGGTAGCCTGCAGTGTGTCACGGAGTCTGCACTTCTTAAAGGGAAAGTGCTTTCTGAAAGAAGCATCTCATTGTTAGTGTAGCAAAGGTAAGTAAGTGGAAGGTACCTAGGGCTCAACAGGGCAGAGAAAGGGTACTTCGGTTCTCGGATGCAGCACTGGTGGCCCTAGTGTAGTGAGTCAAAAGGAAAAGACACAGTCATCTACCCGTAGGGGGCCAGGAGGCCCTCCGGACTGACTGTAAGATGGCAGTGGGAGCAGATTGCTGAAGCGGTCAGTGCCACCAGTCTTTCCCCCAGGACCTGGATCCAATGGCAAAAGAAGATTAATGATCTCACATGAGTGGTCAAGGTCAGTGAATGCATCTTCAAATGTTATATCCCACCAACTGCACCAACTAGCCTTGCACACTGCTCAATGCACCACACCCTCTTTTCTCACCTGCATCAATCTCTATCAATCACAACTCATGCCTCATAATCATAGTTTCACCTCACCCTCACACACTTGCAAAACTCACACCCACATCTTACACCTTGCACACGCTGCCAGCTATTCAACTACGATGGGCCCATCATCCAAACACATTATACCACACTCACTGATACACATCCCTTTCTCTTGCAGGCCAAGGTGGCGCATAACGGAGATAAAAACAGCGGGGGACTGGCATGGCTGCAGAACCTGACCCAGCTGGAGGAGACAGTGCAGGATATCATTGGAGGGGCCGTCACGGAGGCCGTGTGATTGGCGAGGTTGAAAACATTGCTAATGATGGTATGCTCACACCTAATCCTCCTTCTTACTGATCCTATTGATCCCTCATCCCACATTCTTTTCTCACTTACAAGCTGCTGATGGTGTAAGCATGCACATCTTGCTTTCCACTCCTCCCCTCACCACAACCTACCCTTGTGCCTTTCGCCTTTCAGATACCCAATAACACCACCCAGCCCAGCCTGTGCAGAAAGAACAAGAGGAGGAGAGTGATAGAGAGGAAGAGACATTGTCAGTCAATCTGACACTCCAAGGCACCAGCTCAGGAAATGGCACTTTAGCCCTTAGTATGGAGGCGGGATCTGCACGTGGTGAGTCACCAGGCACGAGTGCGCTGAAGAAGCGAGTGGTTGACCAAGAAGAGGGAGAGGAGAAGAAGAAGGAGGAGAAGGAGAAGGAGAAGAACTCCTCGATTTCACACCACCAGCCATCGGCCTTTTGCAATGTCCCCCACTGAAAGTCAGCAGCCCTCCACCAGCCATGCTGCAGCCACGGGAGTAGCACTTTGTACGAGCACTAGGATAGGCAAAGGCACAAAGAAGACCAGCACTAAAGGAATGCACAAGGTTGATTAGTTGACTTTGTTAAGTAGCTTTGGAATTAATCATTTATAAATTACGCTTGGACTGTTTGTTTTGTGGTGGCTTTCATTTCAGCATTGTGGACAAGAGGATGCTACGATGTTCTGCGACAGAGGCATGATAAGGTGGGGAAGTGTTAGCAACAGGGATCTGAGGTTTCATTCAGGGAACTGGAGACTGATGTTGTGCTCACAGACACCCTGTCCGGAACGGGGATTTTCAGGCTTCCTCCTCCTCCTCCTCCTCCTCCTGAGATGGTTGTGGAACCTGTGGTGGCCAAGTTGTGGAGGATGAAGCAGACCACTACGAATTGGGATGCCCGCTCCAGCAAGTACTGGAGGGCTCCCACAGAGCGGTCAAGGCATCGGTACCATTGCTTGAGCACCCTGATGGTCTGCTTGGTTAAGTTCCTTGTAGCAGCATGGCTCATATCTGATTGCTCATCACGAGTGATGGGTTTGTGCAGGGGAGTCATCAGCCAGGTGTAGAACAGATATCCCTTGTCGCTTAGCTGCCAAACCTGGGTTTGACGTGGTAGCTGGAAGATTGCTGGCACAGCGGATTGGCACAGAATGAAGGCATCATGACTGCTGCTAGGATACCAGGCAGTCACCATCATGATGTGCTGGGCATGATCGCACACCAATTGCACATTAAGTGAGTGGTAGCCTTTGTGGTTACGATACATCTCGCTTTTGATATGTGACACCTGTAAAGTCACATATGTGCAGTTGATGCCACCCTGGACCATGGGGAAGCCCAATATGCACGTGTGTGCTCCTCCTGCTTCTCTCTGTTTAGAGAGAAGACAATGAAGTCCCTTCTCCAAGAGTACAGAGGCTTTGTGACCTCCAAGTTGCAGCAGTGGACAACGAACTGCGAGATATTTGCTGTGTTGCCTGTTCTAGCCTGGAAGGATCCACTGGCGAAATAATTGAGGGCCACGGTCACCTTGTGAGCCACTGGCAGAGCTGTCTGCCACCTGGTTCCAAGAGGTGCCAGAGATCTTTGACCATCTCCTTGGTGAAGTTGCACTGCCAAAAACACTGCTTCTGCCTTAGGTGCAGATAGGAGAAGTTCTCCCTGAAGACCCTTGGTGGGTAGGGTCTCTTTCTGAGAGCCCTCCTCCCTCTGCGAACACCTTGTCTTCTTTTCTGCCTCAGCTCCATCTATCATGCTGCAGCACAAGGGCGACTGCAAGCAGAGCCCCCATGACTGGGAGTATGTGGTGTAGTCAAGGCCTTCCAGTCGCAACCAACACCTTCCCAATGTCCAGCAGCACTCCCTGCATACTTTAGCAACTTCATAAATGTCTTTCAGAAACCCAGTATTCATACAAACTCTGTAAGAGCCAGCACAAGGGAAATAATCAACTTACCTGTAAGTTGGATGTTTCCTTTTAAATAGCGTTGGTGGGCAGCCCTCATGCAGCTGAACAGATGTGTTTTGGAGAGGGCATTGGATGCAGTGACATTGTTCAAAATGGCAGGTCGCGCGTCAAGTATTCTGCTGGAATGGTCAGAAGCAAAGCGGAAGCCTTTTTTAAAAAAAACTAGCCTTAACTATCGGTACTAAGGTGCTGAATTTCACGGCCATTATTCCTTAAACTTGCATAGAACCAGTGTGATCCTGCACTACGACCACTATAACTTTTTTTATAAATGCAGGAATGAAAGCCGTGGAAACTTTTTGAGAGAGTTATCTATCAAAATGACATTGTGAGTTCTGTTGCTATGCTATCACTTGAAAAAATGTAATATAGGAGTGAGGTCAGATCTTAATCTGAAATCTGAGACATCCAAATTTGGTTAATACAATCAGCATAAGTTTGGATTTCTTCCAAAAAGACAAATTTTCTCTATTCTTGAAGTAAATTTAAACAAGAACTGACAGAAAAACCTTGGGCTGGATTTTCGGTTCTGCTCATTTCGGGGCGGTAATGACGGCGGGGCGGTAAAGTTTGTGCCCGTGAACAGTTTGCGCCTCAGTCAGCAAAATTCATCAGCTGGGCCCTGAGTGTGGGGCATAGCGTTAAGGGAGGCATTACACACCTCTCTTAGGGCGCTAGGCTGGCTGAGCAAGTGAAAATCCCGAGCTAAACAGCCGGCCTCAGAGTGCTCTTAGAGAGACCTGGTGGGGGAAACCCTGGAAAAAACCCACCAGAAACATTGCCAATAAATAAGTCACGCCACCACAACATAAATCACAAAAAAAAACAATCACACTTACCTCAGGTCGATATTAATTACCTCACTGCGGCCGCTACAGCTCGGACCGCCATCTTTCACAGGCAGTCCCAATAGGGCACTCTATGGAGCGCCACAGATCATGCGGCGGCCAAAAATCGAGCTGGTGTCGCAATCAGGGACGTTGCACACCGGCTCACCTCTTCTGGGCGGTAATGCTCTGTATCCCGTCGAAACCGGCACCGAAAGTCCCGGTGGGCGCTGGAAGCTGGCCGCCCACCCGCAAGTGCTTACCGCCGCCATTGCTACCCCTCCAGAGTGCTAACAGGGGCGGCAGAAGACTGAAAATCCAGCCTATTGAACTCATGCTTTTCCATTTCAGGTGAATAGTTGGATGTGCTAGTCCCTTCAAGTGAGATCTATCTTAATTACTATTCAGTTGACAGAATACATAGACAATCTATCATTCCAGAGTTCATTCCTAACAAGCCCATCCTTTTTCTATAGATGATCCCATCTACCCATCTTCTCACCCTTTTCCTCAATCCCTGCTCTCCCCAAAAACACATAAATTACAAATTTCATATCTGCACTAGATATTCCCTTAGCTTCATCACTTGTTTCTGTCGGGAACTCCAGCTGCCAGGATGCAGTTCTCTTGAAAATCAGCTCAGGCATCAACACAATGAGAATATGATTTACCTGAATGTACGATCAATGGAATATAAACATTTATTACAGTCACTGCAGATATAGTTTCACTTTGGATGGGATTCAGAATTGTCATGTTGACCACTATCCATGGTCTTTTGGTTTTGGCTTCAGTGAATAGTGGTATCTGCTAAGGAAATTCACTCAGCAAGTGATTTATTTTGGAATATAGGAAGGATGCAAACGATGCAGATAGGTTGTGGGGAGGCCGCAAATGCTACATTAACTCCAACATTCCCGTCAGGCAGGGAGGGGTTTAAAACATCCGGCATGTTTTTAAAAGAATATTTTCATGAGCTTAATTAGCTGGTGCAAATTGATATACATTGGTGATGAATAATCACATGACTATCTGGCAGTCCAATGCAGATTGTCACTCGATAACCTTGCACGAATTATATCACAGTGTTTGAGGCCTGGTCCTCTTTGTCCCCCTAAGTGCAGACCTGGAGTTTCTCCGCCTTGGAGAGTTTGACCCTTGTCCTTCGGTGTGGTGGGCATGTCTGTCCCGGCGTCGCGGTCGGGCACGGTCGGGGCCAGCCTTTCCAGCACGGCTGTCGTTGGGTTGCAAAAACGATTGACCGCGTCGGTGTTGGGATTGGTGCGTATACATTTTGTCATTTCAAGGGGCACATGAGTAAACTGTTTTCCTATAATAACCCCTAAAACAAGTGTTTGCTATCTGAATGTTCCCAGGATTAATGATAATTGAATATCTGAGCCGCCAGTGACCCAAAGGTGTTCTACGTTGCACAATGGATTCTAATCTGTTTTCTCTAAATATCTTTCCATTGGAAAAAGCTAACTGTGAAAGTACACAACACCTTCAAAAACAAGAACTTAAGATACCATTGAATAAGGAAAGGCCCTGCAACCCTTCAAAACTGCTACTTCCACAGATCATATACAACCCACCCATCATTGACTACATCTATTTCAGCTATTTAATATTCTGAAGGGACATTCTGCACAAATACTCCCTGACCCCCAAGGTTATCAAATAAAACTAAAAATATTCATCCATCCTCACTTCGCGACCATTCATCCTCGGCGAGCTGCCAACTAAAGACAACTTTCTTCCCCATCCCCAGGGCTTAGCAATTCAGGCGCTTTTAGGTCAAAATTGCTGGCATAATGACAATATAAATCTGGCAGAAAGCTTGAAGAAGGGGCTGAACCCAAATGCAGGTGCTTCTTATACTCACCCCATTTCCTAACAGTAGTCTGGGGCCATGTCTGGGAGAATTCCTAGGAATATGGCCAGATGTGCCCTTAACACACCCAAGGGCTGGATGCTCCGCTCTTTTGAGCCTCTGTTTGTGCCCCGGAGCGGCGGTAAATGGTGTTTCTGGGCATAAGGCAGTGCATCCAGGTATTTGTGCCCGGCCGGGTAATTAGCCTCCTGATTTGCGGCGGCGTAAAAACGTAGCACCCCGACCTCCAGTTTGACTTAGATCATGATGTCAATTGTTGTGTAATGCTGTGCTTGCGCCCCAGATGGAAAACTTGGCCCTTACGCCTCATTTAACGTCCGCCTCAGGAAACGTCTGAAAAAAACAGCTTTCCCAGGGTGCAGCAGGTGGCATTGGCCGCATATTTAAATGGAGGGAGGAGGATCCTACATCACAGGTCACATTGACTGCAACGGTTGCACTCAGCACGCTGCGTCAAGCTCCGATTTGCAAAAGGTAGTTTTATCTGCAATTAAAGTATCCTTACAAGGTCAGTGAGAGAATTTAATGGGGGCATTACTAGTTAGCCAGCGTATTATACTGCTTGGCCGTCAGCTTAAAGCTAGAAGAAGGGCTGCTGGCCATGTCGGGCCACGGATGAGGAGAAGCTGAAGACGTTTGGGAAGGAGGCCTTACCCCCGGGTTTACAAGGAACAACGCTCATACCTCCAGCTCTCTGGGGAGCAGTGCGTGAAAAGATTGCGCTTCTGAAAGGAAGTGCTGACAGAGATATGCCATCTCCTTCAGGCAGACCTACAGCCTTCCAGCGCTAACACGACTATGCTGCCTGTCGCAGTGAAGGTGACTGTGGCGCTGGCCTTCTATACCTCCGGCTCCTTCCAGGCAGCAGCAGGGGACATATGCAGCATTTCTCAGTATGCTACACATTCGCCAAGTCATAAAGGCTCTGTATGCCCGCAGAATAGACTTCATAAAATTCCCAATGAGTAGAGTCAGCCAGAATGAGAGGGCATGTGGGTTTGGCAGAATTGCAGGCTTCCCGAGGGTTCAAGGAGCCATTGACCGTACACACGTTGCCTTGCAATCACCATTGGATAATGCAGAAGTATTCAGAAACCGAAAGGGTACCACTCCCTAAACATCCAGCTGGTGTGCGACCACATGCAGTGCATCCTTGCAGTGAATGCCCGCTATCTAGGGAGCACACATGATGCTTTCATCTTGCATGAGAGTAGTGTCTCACGAATGTTTCAGCAACAAAGGGAAGAGCAGGACTGGCTGATCGGGGACAAAGGATACGGCCTAGCCACCTGGCTCATGATCCCCTTTCGCTTCCCCACCACAGAAGCTGAGCAGCATTAAAATGAGAGCCATGCAGCCACCCGCAACATCATCGAACAGAAATTGGGGTGCTCAAGCAGCACTTCCGATGCCTGGACTACTCTGGAGGCAGCCTTCAATAGTCCCCCCAACAGGTCTCCGAATTCATTGTGGTGTGCTGCATTCTACACAACTTAGCCATCATGCAGGGCCAAGCATTGCCAGTGAGGATTGCAGGCCCACTTCAGGAGGAGGAGGAGGACAATGAGGAGGTGCCTGGTGAGGCCCCGATTACACAGCCACCTCATCCACGGGGGAGACAGCATCCAGATGCTGCCAGACCAAGAGCCACACGTCGCCAGCTCATAATGGACCAGTTTGGTTGAATGGAGGAAGCTGAGGGATGCATCTAATACTGGCTATGCTATGTGTCACTATACAAGCACATCTATGCTGAGCTTTTGAATGATACACATGACACCAACGGCAAAGGTTTAAAGTAACATATTTATCAAAAAAAGTTACAAACAATGCACCCCAACAAAACCAAATGACACAATAAACCATCAGAACCAAACAATACAATAAACAGCATTCTGCTGCAAGTAACTTAACAAGTACGTTATTAAAAAACAGCTATTTACAGGTGTTCTTATAATAGAGCTAGGCATCTGCAGAAGGCTGTCCCACCCTTTAGTGGGACTTGGCCTGAGATTTCCCCCCCCCCCCCACCTTCCCTTTATCCCCCTCCCATGCCTGCTTTCTCCTCAATGAGGCCTCAGTGCCTACAGCAAGGCTGCTTAAGGGCTGCTATGTTAGGGGGGGGCAGACAATACAGACTGCGTATGAGGACGCTCTGGACCAGCTCTAGGCTTGGAAGGCCCGGTTGCAGACTGCTGCACCTCATCATCAGCGGAAACAGTCACTGGTGGCTGGGCTGTGTACCGTGTAGGGTGCATGGTTGGAGAGTAAGAGGTGGGAGCTGGAATGCTGTTATCCCATTTCCTGGGAGCCACTGAGACTCTGACGGGGCTGGGCCTCAACATCCGGAGCACGATGTGTCTCCACAACTTGCTGGCCTGCTTCGGCACTGTCCCCTCCCCGTTAGTCATTAGGGAACACAGAGAAGATGGCACCAGTCATTTACCGCATCGATTCGATCAATGCTGCAATGTGATCAATGGCAGCTGTCACACACTCTGGAACTCCACTGTCGCTGCTGGCGGCCACCAGCCTCTGAGTGGGCAATGATGGCCTTGCTGGAGTCCTGAGTTGCACCACTAATTTGTGACACTGCCTCCGCAACAGTCACAGAAAGTTTGTCGATACTCTCTGGGATCTGACCCAATGCACCCATGAGCTCACGCTGCATGTCTGTGTTTTCCCTGGACATTTCCACCAAGTCCAGTTCCATGTCTGCCTGTCGTTGAGCAGACCGACTTTGCTAACTCACCCTCTGGAGAGCTGGTCTCCAAGCTTCCCCTCTTGCTGCACGTTGCTGTAGGTGATTGGGTCCAGCAGCCTCCGATGACTCAAAGCCAGGGAAACTGGGCTCATCCCCAGATGTGCTCTGTTGTGACGGGGCAACTGGTGGGCTCGGCGCTTCGGCTTTGCAGTCTCATCCCATGCCTCATCATCTCCGTCATGGCCAGATGTCGATGGCTCCCTGGACACCAGTCGCGATTGTGGCTGTTCGTCTACAAGCAGAAAACAACAGACGTGTGGTTTGCAGATGGGTAGGGGGCAGGGTGATAGCAGGAAGGTGGCATTACACATGTACATGTGAAGGCCCCACGTCACTTCACAAATACTTCTCAATGAAGTCACATCAGTCACGCAATCCATTTACATACCCTCACTACGCGACGGGGGCTCAATGAGGGCAGACACCCGTTCCTCGACATCTGTCAAATCCAGGATCTGAGACGGGCCCCTGCCTGTCCAGCACTGTTCATGCCTGTTGTGTGAGATCTTCGCCTGCAATGAGAAAAATAGTAAGGGTTCAGAAAGGGTCAACCTCCTGTTGTACCACATGTGCCTACCATAGTTCAATTGCTGATACTGCATGGATGTGCAAATGTATTTACTTCAATCTGTGTGGAAGTTTCATGAGCTTTGTGAGCGATTTGTAGGAGCTGAGAGGGAGGTAGCATAGGGGCTGCCTCATATGAAACCCATATCAGCAGTGGGAGTGTATTGTGAGGAAGGTTCTCAATGATTAGGGAACAAGAGGGTATGTGCATCCTTCATTAAGAGGCAACAGCCTTCAGATTTCTGATGTATTGTGAAACCCACACCACAGGCTGCAAAACTTTGAGAATGGGCAGATACATGAAAGACTTCATATAGTGTCTGATATTCATGTTGGAAGGATAGCAGGCATAAAGAAATGTGAAGGGTACTTACCTTGACGTTACTGGTAAGGTCATTTAACTTTTTGCGGCATTGGGTGCCAGTTCTGACAACCGTGTCTGCCGCAGACACCTCCTGGGCAATTTCAGGCGTTAATCGTTTGAAAATAGTTGGGTGCGGTCTCCCTCCCCCAACCAGATGGAGAGATGTCCACCTCCTCTCCACTGCATGGACTAAGGCCTCAGCAGCCTCCATTGAGAAATGCCTGGCACACTGCCTGGCCTCCTGCTGCTCCATCTCTGCTGAAATGCTAGAAGTCAGGCAGTTCCTCTGCCCATGCGCGGAGGAAGCTGCCACGGCCTGAAATAACGTCTGTGCCCGGGAAAACAAAAACACGACTGCGCAGGCGCAAAATGGCTGCCTCTTTTAGCTCCGCAATTTTTGGCTCAGGCGCACTAAGTCTGTTGTGTAGTGCCTGATTTAACGCCCCTGATCATGGATACTAATTTCTTGCTGAAATTTCCAGTCAAAGGCACCAACTTTTTTCAGGCGGGATTGGGACCGCCCCGCCCTGATTAGGGCCCCGAAATCGGGAAAGCTGAAAATCCAGCCCAAGATCTTCAGTGATTTTAGCCTCGGGGCTGTCAGCAAACTTTCCTGCTGCTCTGTTAGTTTTTATACACATTAGGTTGATTATCTCTGAAGTTACAGCCCTTGAGCTGGGGACATGCCAATGCTTAGTATAAACATGTGAACATACCACAGCAACTGCACTGAGCAAGTCTTTATTTGGTTAACCTCTGTCCTAAACACTTGCCCTCAGTAAATCTTTAATTGTTTACCTGGACTTTTAGAACATAGGGTTATAATTAACTGGAACATTCTGTAACTGAAAAGTTTTATTTTACCCCAAGTGAAGTACTTAACATCCCATAGTATATAGATTGTTCTATTATTGCTGAGGTAACTTCACTTAATAGTTTGAAATCCCTTTTAGTTTTTGCTGATCTGGACAGTGAGAAGAAATCTCTCCCCCACAATGTAATGCAACACAGAAAAAGAAACCCTGATAGACCTCCTTGGCCGTACCTTTGAATTTTGCTCACACCTCTTCCCTCCTCTCATCTCTCTTGAAAACTTTGCTGGGAATTTCCTTGGAGGTCACTGTAAGTTTGTCAGAGACTCTGTTTACATGTGCATCCAGGGCTTTGCTGATCTTCTGCTGAAGTTAAGGCTGTCAAACGGAAGAACTCCTGAGTAAATTTCTGGCCTTTGACTCCTTGCTAGGATGCAGTGTAGCAACCAAATAGCTTTTAGTAATATTTGCATCTTGATGGTGAGTATCAGCAGACTATTTAACCAGCTGAAGTCAATTCTATTTCATCCAGTATCCACATACATTGGTAGTCAGTTCTCAGAAACCCTATCTTCCCCTATGAAACCAGGAGTGCTAAAGCCAATTGAAGCACTCCAGCTGAGATCAGCTAACTCAGCACAGATGGGAATCAAACCTGAGACTGGATGATCTTGCTGAGCCCTCAAGTGGCCGCTTTAAGCTTCTTAAGAAAACCCTTAAGTTCAGTTATATTTTATACTTGCATATTTAATTTACTCCAGTAAAAAGAATTCTTAGATTTCAGATTAGGATTCATTAGGGTTTGTTGCATACATGGAAGTCATTAAAATGTGTTGACTGGTGGTGAGAGATGTACAATGTGAAAAAAGTGATCACAGCCTTTCTCGGGGTACTGCAATGTTCTTCTTATTGCATACTGGGAACATTACTGTCAATGCTGTGCAGAGAAGATTTGGGGTACAAACTGCGATTACAGTGACACTATCAGCAAGGGCAGACATCGATGACGAGGTCCAATATCGCCTCCAGTGTGCCAGCACAGCCTTCGGTCGCCTGGGGAAGAAAGTGTTTGAAAACCAGGATCTCAAATCTGGCACCAAGCTTATGGTCTACAGGGCAGTAGTGATACCCACCTTCCTAAATGGCTCAGAGACGTGGACCATATACAGTAGACACCTCAAAGCGCTGGAGAAGTATCACCAGCGCTGCCTCCACAAGATCCTGCAAATCCACTGGGAGGATAGATGCACCAACGTCAGTGTTCTCGATCAGGCCAACATCCCAGCATCGAAGCATTGACCACACACAACCAGCTCTGTTGGGCGGGCCTTATCTGCTAACCGAACTGGAAACAATACGGTGGAGGAGGATTTCCTGGAATGCATAAGGGATGGTTGTCGAGACCAATATGTCAAGGAACCAACTAGGGGGGAGGCCATCTTAGACTGGGTGTTGTGTAATGAGAGAGGATTAATTAGCAATCTCGTTGTGCGAGGCCCCTTGGGGAAGAGTGACCATAATATGGTGGAATTCTACATTAAGATGGAGAATGAAACAGTTAATTCAGAGACCATGGTCCAGAACTTAAAGAAGGCTAACTTTGAAGGTATGAGGCATGAATTGGTTAGGATAGATTGGCGAATGATACTGAAAGGGTTGACAGTGGGTGGGCAATGGCAGACATTTAGAGACCGCATGGATGAACTACAACAATTGTACATCCCTGTCAGGTGTAAAAATAAAAAAGGGAAGGTGGCTCAACCGTGGCTATCAAAGGAAATCAGGGATAGTATTAAAGCCAAGGAAGTGGCATACAAATTGGCCAGAAATAGCAGCGAACCCGGGGACTGGGAGAAATTAAGAACTCAGCAGAGGAGGACAAAGGGTTTGATTAGGGCAGGGAAAATAGAGTACGAGAGGAAACTTGCAGGGAACATTAAAATGGACTGCAAAAGCTTCTATAGATATGTAAAGAGAAAAAGGTTAGTAAAGACAAACGTAGGTCCCCTGCAGTCAGAATCAGGGGAAGTTATAACTGGGAACAAGGAAATGGCAGATCAATTGAACAAGTACTTTGGTTCGGTATTCACTAAGGAGGACACAAACAACCTTCCGAATATAGAAGGGGTCAGAGGGTCTAGTAAGAAGGAAGAACTGAGAGAAATCCTTATTAATCGTGAAATTGTGTTGGGGAAATTGATGGGATTGAAGGCCGATAAATCCCCAGGGCCTGATGGTCTGCATCACAGAGTACTTAAGGAGGTGGCCTTGGAAATTGCGGATGCATTGACAGTCATTTTCCAACATTCCATTGACTCTGGATCGGTTCCTATGGAGTGGAGAGTAGCCAATGTAACCCCACTTTTTAAAAAAGGAGGGAGAGAGAAAACAGGGAATTATAGACCGGTCAGCCTGACATCAGTAGTGGGTAAAATGATGGAATCAATGATTAAGGATGTCATAGCAGCGCATTTGGAAAGAGGTGACATGATAGGTCCAAGTCAGCATGGATTTTTGAAAGGGAAATCATGCTTGATAAATCTTCTGGAATTGTTTGAGGATGTTTCCAGTAGAGTGGACAAGGGAGAACCAGTTGATGTGGTGTATTTGGACTTTCAGAAGGCTTTCAACAAGGTCCCACACAAGAGATTAATATGCAAAGTTAAAGCACATGGAATTGGGGGTAGTGTGCTGACATGGATTGAGAACTGGTTGTCAGACAGGAAGCAAAGAGTAGGAGTAAATGGGGACTTTTCAGAATGGCAGGCAGTGACTAGTGGGGTACCGCAAGGTTCTGTGCTGGGGCCCCAGCTGTTTACACTGTACTTAATGATTTAGATGAGGGGATTAAATGTAGTATCTCCAAATTTGCGGATGACACTAAGTTGGGTGGCAGTGTGAGCTGCGAGGAGGATGCTATGAGGCTGCAGAGTGACTTGGATAGGTTAGGTGAGTGGGCAAATGCATGGCAGATGAAGTATAATGTGGGTAAATGTGAGGATATCTACTTTGGTGGTAAAAACAGAGAGACAGACTATTATCTGAATGGCGACAGATCAGGAAAAGGGGAGGTGCAACGAGACCTGGGTGTCATGGTACATCAGTCATTGAAGGTTGACATGCAGGTACAGCAGGCGGTTAAGAAAGCAAATAGCTTGTTGGCCTTCATAGCGAGGGGATTTGAGTACAGGGGCATGAAGGTGTTACTGCAGTTGTACAGGGCCTTGGTGAGGCTACACCTGGAGTATTGTGTACAGTTTTGGTCTCCTAACTTGAGGAAGGACATTCTTGCTATTGAGGGAGTGCAGCGAAGGTTCACCAGACTGATTCCCGGGATGGCGGGACTGACATATCAAGAAAGACTGGATCAACTGTGCTTGTATTCACTGGAGTTCAGAAGAATGAGAGGGGACCTCATAGAAACGTTTAAAATTCTGACGGGTTTAGACAGGTTAGATGCAGGAAGAATGTTCCCAATGTTGGGGAAGTCCAGAACCAGGGGTCACAGTCTAAGGATAAGGACCGAGATGAGGAGAAACTTCTTCACCCAGAGAGTGGTGAACCTGTGGAATTCTCTACCATGGAAATTTGTTGAGGCCAATTCACTAAATATATTCAAAAAGGAGTTAGATGTAGTCCTTACTACTAGGGGGATCAAGGGGTATGGCGAGAAAGCAGGAATGGGGTACTGAAGTTGTATGTTCAGCCATGAACTCATTGAATGGCGGTGCAGGCTCGAAGGGCCGAATGGCCTACTCCTGCACCTATTTTCTATGTTTCTATGTCTGCATGCCCGACACGAGACGCCCAAAGCAAGCGCTCTACTCGGAACACCTACAAGGCAAGCGAGCCCCAGGTGGGCAGAGGAAACATTTCAAGGACACCCTCAAAGCCTCCTTGATAAAGTGCAACATCCCCACCAGCAGCTGGGAATCCCTGGCCAAAGGCCGCCCTAAGTGAAGGAAGAGCATCCGGAAGGGCGCTGAGCACCTCGAGTCTCGTCGCCGAGAGCATGCAGAAAACAAGCGCAGGTAGCGGAGGAACTGTGCGGAAAATCAGACTACCCACCCACCCTTTCCTTCAATGACTGTCTGTCCCACTTGTGACAGAGACTGTAATTCCCATATTGGACTGTACAGTCACCTGAGAACTCACTTTTAGAGTGGAAGTCTTCCTCGATTTCGAGGGACTGCCTATGATGATGATGATAATAAGGAGGAAGAGAAAATTACTGAGTAAAATAGGGGACTTATAAAGACCAACTGTGAATATTGGAAATCTGAAATAAAAACAGATACAAAATGCTGGAAAGAGATAGCAGGACCCAAGTCTGCACCTGAAAGAAAAATGACTGTTTATGGTTTCATTTGAAGATTTTTTTGTCAAAACTATTCTGATAAAGAGCTTTCACCCAAAATGTTAACCTGTCTTTTCTCTTTTCAAATGCTAATAGATCTGTATTTTTCATTTCAGTTTGTGCAATAGTGTGCCACATTTTTGTATCTCAGAATCCCATCCAGCATTTAAACCTAAAATATTACCTTGTGATCATATGCCCAAGTATAGGATAAAAAGGGTTGGTTCCAAACATCTCCAGGGATTCCGCCAGGCTCCCATTGGTCTCCAGCTTTAACTCTGGAAGAGGCAATGGTTCTCAGCCACTTCCAAAGCTTCCAACGTGACTTGCAAAGGCCACAATCTCCACAATAGCTTTCAAGACAAATGTCATCAGCAGGGGAGTCTGCACTGGGATTTCCCACTTGCTTGGTTTAGTCGGAACTCCAGGTATCTGTGGAGGCCGATATGTCAAATGGGTTGAGGCATATCGATCTCCAAATGGGCGAATATGGACCCCATCTGATGGGGTCCAGGCCAGAGAAGCAGCCTGTCGCCCAAACAAAAGGGACATTTGTTTAACAAATTTATTAATTGGCTCATTTACCAAGGAGGACATGGCTGAGGGCAGGTGTTTCTGGCCGCAAGGTGTAGCCAGGTGCCTGTGGTGGCCCAGGCACTCGTCTGCCTCATGGAAATTAGGGTACCCTCTTACTGCCTGTACAAACTCTGGTGTTGCCGGTGCAAAACGGCACTGACATATGTAACACAAGCATTTTCATGGATCTTGTCAAATACAACCGATGATTTTGTTAGTTTCGGATCCACTCCGCTCCGTTTTCCGCCCCGGAGCGACGGCAATGTCGGTGGTGAGGTGTTCTGGCTGGGCGGTCAGCCTCCAGCGCCCCGCAGCAATCCTCGAGTCCGGTTTTGCGGCGGCACGGAGTAGCACCACCCTGGTTGCAACACCGGCGTGAGTTTTGACTCTTGCCCGACCCGTACGTCCTGAAGCACGCCCCGCAGTGAATGACTGGGAAATCTGGCAGTCCAACGACATCGACAGTGGAGAGGTAAGTAATGGTAAGTCTGATTGTTTTTTCTTTTAATTGTTTTATGATTTGTGTTGTGGTGGCGTGGGCAATGTTTTGGGAATGTTTTTATGGCCTTTTTAAAAAAAAATTATTTTACCCCCCAGGCGTCTCTCGGAGCGTTCCCGGGGCACTTTAGCTCGGGTGTTTCTCATCCTAGCGCCACGAGAGATGTACAACGCCTCCCTTAATGCTGCGCTCCCTGACTCAGGGCCCAGCTGCCCAATGTTACTTAATGAGGCACAAACCGTTACCGGGCACAAACTTTACCGCCCCGCCGCCATTACCGCCCCAAAAACATCAAAGCCGAAAATTCGGCCCATAGGGCTGTTCGAAATCCTCTGAAAAAGTTCTCTTTTGATTTGGATGAATTATTTTCACTCAATTCATTTTATGAAAACTGCAGGTAGATTGTTGGGAATTAAATAAAGGGCTTAAAATTCCGGCCTCACCGGAAGTGCGAAGTACAAAGTGTGCATGGACCCGGCGAGGCCTCGCAAAAGCCGGTTTTCGTGGCGTGATGCGCATGTGCCGAAAACCGGCTTTTCCGATCTGTCAAGATTTCTCTTGACAGATCCTCCGCATCCCCGGGAGAAGGACATCCGCGTGGGTGAGATTGGGCTATTTGCCCATCTCTTACCCAGAGAATTTCCTTCAAACAATTACGCCTGGTGAAAAAAGCAGGCTCATAGCCTACTTTTACCAGCGTAAGAGTTTTAAAACATAATAAAAATTAAATTTAAATACACATTTTCATAGTAAAAACCCTATCCATTAAGGTAAGTTTATTTTAAACTCTATTAAAACATATAAAAGAAATTCCAAAAAATATTTTTTTTCTCTAAAACATTTAATTAACTTTAATTTCAATTAATTTTAAATATGTGAAGTGTTTTTTTTATTAAGTTGTGTTTCTTGTTTTTGGGATTTATTCTCATTGATAATAATGGGAACTCGTAAAAACGTAATTCCCATTATTATCAATGAGAATACTGCAGAGTGATTGGTGGCCACGTGACTGCAGCTTTTTCGCACGTACGGGGAAGTCATATTCTCGTCCGCTACGTGTGGAACGAAGGTCTCCGACCAGAATTAAAGGCACCTCCAGGACCACCAGTTATTTTCGTTAAAAAATTTCTGGTCGAAGGTGTTCGTCCAAAGGAAGCCTCTGACCAGAATTGTACCCCCAATATCTCTAAGCTATTAGCAAAGAAGTGAATTGGAGTTGCTATTGATCAAACTTCAATAACTGTTAAATCCGCCTACTGGAATCTTCTGAATCCTAACAAGCCCAAAGGACCAAGCATATAGCTGGTGCACATCCTCTATCCTATTCAGCTGTTGCCATGGAGGAATCACATCCCCACTTAATTGATGAACGTGTTTTATTGTTAGGCTGTAACTTTTCTTTCAGAGAGGCAATCGTTTGTGGCTGGTAAATGGATGTTAATGGGTGCAATGATGTCTGATGCTATCTGCACACTAGGTCAAGTTGAACAATGCTATGAAGTGTACATGAATAGAAATAGTCTTATACATACAGTCGCTCACTAGACAGAGGGGCCTTCGTACCAAACACTGAATGTCTTCACTTAGTGCACGGTTTAATTCTGATTTGCACGCTGCATGCCTCGGCAATCAAAGTACCATTATAATTCTGGAGGCAAACTTGTGATTATAGATATTGGCCTGAAGCAAAGAAGCAAATCAGAAAATAATATATGATCCATAATGAAGTAATCTGTATTAATAGAGTATTATATTGTGACCGCTGTATTGTGAGATTGCAGGCAGATACTGGAAAGAGTCCACCCTACTTAGTGATCTGCCCATAAGGTTCACATTACCAACTGAACAATATTTTCTGTGTGCATTTCCTTAGAGAGAGAAAGAAAAAAATCTCTTATTTTAACAAGTATTTGACTTTGTGGTAGCTCTCTCACCTCTAAGTCAGAAGGTCACAGGTTCAAGCCCCACTTCAGGACTTCAGCATGTAATGTCGGCTGACATCTCAGTGCAGTACCGAGAGGGTGCCACATTGTTAGAGGTGCTATCTTTTGGATCAGTCTTTAAACTGAGGCCCCTCTGACTGTTCAGATGAATGTAATAAACAAGGGAGGTTTTCCTGTGTCCAGCCTTTATCCCTCAACCCACACTACCAAAATAGATGAATAGATTATTTCATTGCTATTTGTGGGACCTTGCTGCATTCAAAATGGCTGCCACATCTGGCTGCTAACATCAGTAACTACACTTCAGAAGTAATCCATCAGCTGTGGAGCTTCCTGAGGACATGTTATAAAATGTTATAAAAATGCAAGTTCCGTATTTTTTTCCCTTGTCATTCCTGTTTTATGCTTTGCATTGGTAAAGTACATCCTTCTATTTATTTTTGTGTAAATTTGTGCTTACGGTGTTTAGTGTAGTCGTTTAGGGCCACTATTACATCAGACTATTTACAATGTTTGATTAGATTATTACTTTAATATTAATGTTTATTGCTAATAATCTAAATCTAAATATTTATATCCTCTTTCTTTGGTCCTGTGAAAAAATGGCATAAATGGCACTTACACCATTTCTCCGGGGTTTCCACGCTCATCTGCTGAAGTTATGGTGGACGAGCGAGAGAACAGCCGCAGAAAGTTATCCCCTAAGTCCGCAGAATGACCAAGAATTCAGAATGGCTTATTAACGACTGAGGTGTCATCATTAGAAAGGAAGGTGGATAGCAGGCCTGAAACTTTAATGTCTCACAAGGGTGACATGGTTTAGGTCCTCATTTTTGTTGAGCAAGTCAGTCAATGGTGACTTGTGTTGCTACTTCGACCTCCCATTGAAAAGAATGAGAATGGGAGTCCTATTGTGAATGGGAATATCTTCTGCCTTCTTATATTCAATTTTTATGGGAGTTGGTGAGTGTATGCTATGAACAATTATTGCCTAGAAATTACACTATGCAATATGTCATATAAAATGCTTAATATGTTGATATAAGATTACTTTGGGATCATAATAGAAACATTAATCGATTTATTTTAGCACTTATGCACACCGTAGATGTTGTGTATCTGTAAAGCATGCACTCCCATGTTCCGCCACCAGGGAGCGCATCCCCTGAAGTCCCAAGGTATCCCAGTATCCCTTGGGAGCATTGTATATAAGCCGGCCCCTAAGGCCTGTTCCTCACTCTGGAGTGTCTTAAGAAAGACTGAGGTCACTGTTACTTTAACCTCCCTGTGTGCAATCTCATCTCTGTTAGGAACACAATAGTAAATACTAAGATATGTCTCCACTATATGTCCCAGAATGTCTGCCAAGACAGATAATGGGTGTAATTGTAACTCTTAAAAACAAATGAGTTTGGGTTGGGTGGGAAGCTAAAATGTTAAAAAATTCTAATCGGAAGCAAAGCCACTTTGAACCCGCCCAGTTCCATTTTAACGGAGACGAGATGAGGGGCGGGCGACCAATCTGCTCTCAGGAGGTGGGTTGGTCCTTGAAACCTTTTAAGGAGGCTGCGTACCACCATTTTAATAATGTTTGTAGTTTTTACTGCTTTTGGCTGGGTTTCCCGTGTCTCGGGAAACCCGGCAGGTGAAAGGAGGTGAGAAGGGCTGGATCCATAAGGTAAATGCCTTTAGAAACATAGAAACATAGAAAATAGGTGCAGGAGTAGGCCATTCAGCCCTTCCAGCCTGCACCACCATTCAATGGCTGATCATTCATCTCAGTACCCTTTTCCTGCTTTCTCTCCATATCCCTTGATCCCTTTAGCCGTAAGGGCCATATCTAATTCCCTCTTGAATATATTTAACGAACTGGTCTCAACAACTTTCTGCAGTAGAGAATTCCACAGATTAACAACTCTCTGAGTGAAGATGTTTCTCCTCATCTCGGTCCTAAATGGCTCACCCCTTATCCTTAGACCCCTGGTTCTGGACTTCCCCAGTATCGGGAACATTCTTGCTGCCTCTAACCTGTCCAATCCTGTCAGAATTTTATATGTTTCGATGAGATCCCCTCTCATTCTTCTAAACTCCAATAAATACAGGCCCAGTTGATCCAGTCTCTCCTCATATGTCAGTCCTGCCATCCCGGAAATCAGTCTGGTGAACCTTCGCTGCACTCCCTCAATAGCAAGAATGTCTTTCCTCAGATTAGGCGACCAAAACTGAACACAGTATTCCAGGTGAGGCCTCACCAAAGCCCTGTACAACTGCAGTAAGACCTCCCTGCTCCTATACTCAAACCCTCTAGCTATGAAGGCCAACATGCCAATTGTCTTCTTCACTGCCTGCTGTATCCGCATGCCAACTTTCAATGACTGACGTACCATGACACCCAGGTCTCATTGTACTTCCCCTTTTGCTAATCTGTCGCCATTCAGATAATATTCTGCCTTCCTGTTTTTGCCACCAAAGTGGATAACCTCACATTTATCCACATTATATTGCATCTGCCATGCATTTGCCCACTCACCTAACGTGTCCAAGTCACCCTGCAGCCTCTTAGCGTCCTCCTCACAGCTCACACCGCCACCCAGCTTTGGGTCATCTGCAAACTTGAGATATTACACTCAATTCCTTCATCTAAATCATTGATGTATATTGTAAATAGCCAGCACTGAACCCTGCGGAACCCCACTAGTCAGTGCCTGCCATTCTGAGAAGGACCCGTTTATCCCGACTTTGTGTTTCCTGTCTGTCGACTAGTTCTCTATCCATGTCAATACATTACCCCCAATACCATGTGCTTTAATTTTGCACACTAATCTCTTGTGTGGGACCTTGTCAAACGCCTTTTGAAAGTCCAAATACACCACATCCACTGGTTCTCCTTTGTGCACTCTACTAGTTACATCCTCAAAAAATTCTGGAAGATTTGTCAAGCATGATTTCCTTTTCATAAATCCACGCTGACTTGGACCGATCCTGTCACTGCTTTCTAAATGCGCTGCTATTTCATCTTTAATAATTGATTCCAACATTTTCCCCACTACCGATGTCAGGCTAACCAATCTATAATTTCTCGTTTTCTCTCTCCCTCCTTTTTTAAAAAGTAGTATTACATTAGCTACCCTCCAGTCCATAGGAACTGATCCAGAATCGATAGACTGTTGGAAAATGATCACCAATTCATCCACTATTTCTAGGGCCACTTCCTTAATTTCTCTGGGATGCAAACTATCAGGCCCTGGGGATTTATCGCCCTTCAATCCCATCAATTTCCCTAACACAATTTCCTGACTAATAAGGATTTCCTTCAGTTGCTCCTTCTCACTAGACTCTCGGTTCCCTAGTATTACCGGAAGGTTATTTGTGTCTTCCTTCATGAAGACAGAAGCAAAGTATTTGTTTAACTGGTCCGCCATTTCTTTGTTCCCCATTATAAATTCACCTGAATCTGAATGCAAGGGACCTATGTTTGTTTTCACTAATCTTTTTCTCTTCACATATTTATAGAAGCTTTTAGTCAGTTTTTATGTTCCCAGCAAGCTTCCTCTCATACTCTATTTTCCCCCTCCTAATTAAACTCTTTGTCTCCTCTGCTGAATTCTAAATTTCTCCCAGTCCTCAGGTTTGCTGCTTTTTCTGGCCAATTTATATGCCTCTTTCTTGGATTTAATACTATCCCTAATTTCCCTTGTTAGCCACGGTTGAGCCACCTTCCCCGTTTTATTTTTACTCCAGATAGGGATGTACAATTGTTGAAGTTCATCCATGCGATCTTTACTTGTGGGCCAGGAGGAGCAGGAGTGTTTTGTCCCAGCCCAACAAGTTGTTCCTGTGAACCCCAACCCCCCAACTTCATGATTTCCCCTGACAACGACCCCCCCCCACACCCCGCTTCCCGTGATCACCGCATCTCTGACCTCCCCGACACCCCCGTGATCACCCCTGACTCTCCCCTTCACCACTAAACATATCTGCTCCTCGGCTGTGGCCTTTTCCGGAGTCTTCATCGCCTGACAGGCGGCCAGGCCTGTCAATTAGGCTGACTTTCGGGTGGGGTATACGGGAAAAAATAATTTACACATGTCATGGAGTTAAAACTCCACTGCATTCGGGGAAACCTGCACTCCCAGGTTTCCTGACCATAACCATAACCATAACTTCTCCCCCTCCCTCCCCCCCCCAGCCCCAAAACCCCACCCCAGTAAATATCAGGGCTAATGTTTGGAGAACTCCAGAGAAACATGAATTTTCTAAGTGCTGGAAGCGACTTCACATTGGGGACACTATACAAACAGAGGTGGTTTCATCAGCTTTTCAACCAATAAATATGCAGGACTGCCACACGGAGGACTGAACAACATTATGAGGAAAAGCATGATCAGCAAAGCAACCAAGGTCGATAGAACCGTCCTTGTGTTGAAGACTACTTTATGGAAGGAAGACCTGGCAGCTGTCCAAAGCAACTGAAAACCGATTAAGCACACTGATGATAAAATTGGACATCAGTGAGAGTCAAATCACGGCAAGGTGGTGTCACAATTCAGTCAACAGCAGATTGTATTACACCTGACCAGAGATCAGACTCATGTGGTCTAACTATGTGGTAACAATGGGAGATTGTGGACTTTCTAGATGAATGCTGAATGAAAATATTGGAAAGGAAGATGAAATGAAGATACGAAAAGAGATGTAAACCACCAGGAACATAAAGCCTCATCAGATTGACAGAACCAAGACCCTTAATTGCCAACATAAGACCATTCAAATGAAAACATCCATTTAGTTTTACTGTGAATGTGAGAGAAATAATTAATAATAATGAGCAATAAGACTTGTATTTATATAGCCGTTGATCCAATTGTCTCATCTCAAAGTGATACATACAATGAATTATATTTTAGAATGCAGTGACTATCATTATACATGTAGATCAATATGTGCCAGCAAAGTGATACAAAAAATAATATGATTTTAACCATACCTGCCTGGCAGAAATTGGTCAGGGGGGCAGTTAAAATTAGCTCGGAGACTTACCTGTCGAAGTCCCGCACTGATCTCGCCATCTTCAATTCTAACTGGCTCTTCTGAATAGGTGGCAAGGACATTCGCCTGATGCCGCTGGGGTTGATCAAAATCTGATAACATCATCAGGACCGGACTTTAATTTTAATTGAGGCCTGAATGGTGATGTCTTGTGGCTTTCCTGCCAGGTGAAGATAGTATAAAGAGGATCTGGGGCTATATTATTTTTACTTACTTTTACTTTCATTGTGGTGTTAAGAGGAGCAGGAATGTTCATCTGGGCCCCACAAAGAAAGCTGAGGTCTCCCCTGCCCTGGGCTTGCCTCCTTCCCTCTCACGAGACCTTCCAAACCCCCACTTTGCGAATTAACTTGTTGCTGTCAACTCTTCCTTTGGTACTGGCTTTCTGCTGCCCAAAATTCCACTCCTTCCTGCCAACCAGCTGCTACTTCCCATCGGTTCCGGGCGGACAGCTGACCGATGACATGCAGAGGAGGCCTAGGAATTAAAATTGCTCAGGCCTCATGTTGCCAAGGTCAGGGAGATTCGCCGCTGGCCTTAATAAGAAATAGGAGCAGGAGTAGGCTATACAGCCCCTCCAGCCTGCTCTGCTATCCAATAAAATCATGGCCTTGCCTCCGGCTGCCAAACATCTACACCGGGCTAAAATCAGGGTTGATGAGTCATGCCTTAATCTGCATTTTGGTGGTGATGGATAGGGGATAAATGTTGGCCAGGCAGCAAGAAAACGTTCTGCTTTTCTTTGTACAGTGTTTTGAGCTCTGTGGCACTCACCTAAACAGGCATGCAAGACCACCCATCCAAAGGACGGTTCCTTCAATAATGTATTGGCTGATGCAGTCAAGTTCTGCTGTCGTTGCTGAAACCCAGAACCTTCAAACCCAGAACCTTCTAATTAAGACACAAACCAAGCTAACATGGAATTATGTTTTAGGAGAACATTAGGGGAGAAATTGGTCCTCGTTGCACCCATTTTATGGGCAGAAAAAGGGGGAATAGGACCAATTGCAGGACATAATATCTCGTGCCCAATCTGCACCTATGTTATGTGTGCCGCCATATTGGTAAAGGCAGCTTTCCAGACATCCATAAGAATCATATAAAACAGACATTACGGGGCCAAAATTTACTCTAGGCTTGTTCGGTACGGGGCGGTAAGACCTTTACACCCAGGGGCAGGTGGCGGGTACGACTCATCTGCAATTGCCCCCAGGCCAGAGACAGCAGAAACAGGTTTCCACCACGTCCCATCTTTCCCGCCTCGCCCGGCGCACTGACCACATACTGCCGGGCGAACTCCTTTTGTGCCCTGCGGGGAGAATTGCCCGGCAGGAATGCAGTCGGTGTCGGACGGTGTCCCCAACAGCTTCGCGGGGCATGAAGCTGCCGGTGGATTGGCATTGTGGCTGCCCTTAAACTGCCGTGGCCAGCATTTTGTTTTAATTGCCGGCCGCTGCTAATGTCAGGCGCCCAACTGACAGCCCGGCACCCCCTCTTTGGTGCCAGGCTGCTGGCCCAGCCGAACCCCTCCCTGGTGGCCCAATTGTGCCATGAAAGCCTCAACAACAACAACAACAACAACTTGTATTTACATAGAACCTGCCACGTAGTAAAACGTCCCAAGGAGCTTCACAGGAGTATTATGGGATAAAAATGTGACACCAAGTTACATAAGGAGAAATTAGGACAGGCGACCAAAAGCTTGGTCAAAGAGGTATGTTTTAAGGAGGGTCTTGAAAGAGGAAAGAGAGGTAGAGAGGCGGAGATTTTTACGCAGGGAGTTCCAGAGCTTGGGGCCTAGGCAACAGGCCTCACAGCTTCCTTCGTCTTTAAGTGAAGGGGAGAGACATTGCGACATGTCAGGGCAGCGGTAAATGACACTGCCCACCTTTCGCCCCGTTCCTGACTCTATTCCGCCCTGCTCCCGCCTCCAATAGTGCCCGAAAGCGCCGGGAAGCTTCCCAAAAAACAAATCCCAAATATCACTCCATTCTCCGCCCTATCTCTACGGGTGCTAAATCGCCAGTTAATTCAAATTATTCACCCCAAACGGGGCGGAGGGCAATTTCGGCCCCTAGGCCCCTTTGAGGCAACCAAGTGATGTTTAAGAACATAACAACATAAGGAATAGGAACAGGAGTAGGCTATACGGCACCTCGAGCCTGCTCCACCATTCAATAAGATCGTGGCTGATCTGATCATGGACTCAACTCCACTTCCCCGCCCGCTCCCCATAACCCCTTATCCCCTTATCATTGAAGAAACTGTCTATTTTTGTCTTAAATTTATTCAATGTCCCAGCTTTCACAGCTCTCTGAGGCAGTGAGTTCCACAGATTTACAACCCTCTGAGAGAAGAAATTTCTCCTCATCTCAGTTTTAAATGGGCGGCTCCTTATTCTAAGATCATGCCCTCTAGTTCTCGTCTCCCCCATCAGTGGAAACATCCTCTCTGCATCCACCTTGTCAAGCCCCCTCATAATCTTATACGTTTCGATAAGATCACCTCTTATTCTTCTGAATTCCAATGAGTAGAGGCCCAACCTACTCAACCTTTCATCATAAGTCAACCCCCTCACCTCTGGAATCAACCTAGTGAACCTTCTCTGAACTGCCTCCAAAGCAAGTATATCCTTTCGGAAATATGGAAACTAAAACTGCACGCAGTATTCCAGGTGTGGCCTTACCAATACCCTGTATAACTGTAGCAAGATATCCCTGCTTTTATACTCCATCCCCTTTGCAATATAGGCTAAGATTCCATTGGCCTTCCTGATCACTTGCTGTACCTGCATACTATCCTTTTGTGTTTCATGCACAAGTACCCCCAGGTCCCACTGTACTGCAGCACTTTGCTGGACCCTTTCTGGAAATTGACCAGTGCTGAGCGGAGCAGACACACGGAGATGCTCCTCTCAGGATTACATGTAGACTCACCAGCAGACCTGAAAGTGATCTCTGGGAGTAGGACTTCTCCTCCAGGCTCCACAGCACTATTACAGACAGCTACTGAACCGTGCTAGCTATCCTCCCATTCTCTTCCCCTCTCCCAGAACTTAACTGAGGATCACTGCCGGCAAGGCAGCTGGCCAAAGTTGTAACTGAGCAAAATGGTGAGCTACCATTGGAGCCCCAACAGGTACAGACAGCTTGCCACAATTATTAAAATGAGGCTCGAAGCCTGATTTTGGACGAGACTCGGACGTCTAACTTCTGGCCACGCTCTGTGCAGCTGACTGTTCTTCGCCCAAAAACAGGCGTGAACCAATTTCTCGGCCATTTGTGTTTGTTATACAGAATATTCTTTTGATTAAAAGTGATACATGAAAGCTTGGTACTCATTCAACAAAAATATGTAAATGCAGCACATTGTCAGAAAAAAAGTTTAAAATTGGTTCCAAACACAATAGAAAGTTGCTATTATATCATATAGAATTGTGACACAGCAAGGTTTTGCATACCCACTGATATAGTTCTGCAGTGGCAACGCATCTCATTTAAACAGCACAGGAATGATCTTTCTTACAAAAATGGCAGGAAAATCTAATTATTGAGAATGACTATATGAAGTGCAGCTAATCTAATAAAGAAAATTACTGGCCATGAAAACAGAGTTACTATTGGCCAAAAAGCCATTATTGTTGGTTCCAGCACAATCGACACAGACACAGAAGAACCAAACACCAAAAATTTGCAAATTATACTGGTACTTGAACGATTGTTGTAATAAGGAAGTATCGTTGACATTTCTGACACAGTTATATGCTGTTAATATTATTAGCACCATAGTTACATGAATTTTCTGAATTCAGATTCTGTTCAAATTAATTTTACTGACATAATGTAGATTCAATTTGATTTACTGAGATATTATGCAAAATAGGAATGTGGTTTCGCACATTAATGATATTTCTACAAAGTCACAAGTACTGCCTTTGCTACCAGATTCTGATAACTTGGTTTTAATTACACCACCAAAATGGTCACATACAGCAAAAGGTCATCCTCACCTTATTGTAAGTTGTTTCTGACAAATACAGAGAATTTATATAACTTTTAGTAACGTAGAAACAAAATACTTACATTTGTACAGCAGTACATGTCAAAATATTTCAAAGCACTTGACAATTAATTGCTTTTGAAGTACAATGGTTATTGTTATTAGAGCATTTTATACCTAATTCTAGAGATCATTAATTCTAAGTGGGAAATAATCCATTGCAGGCTTATTTGTGAATCTCTGAACTTTGCCCAATTAAATCATGTTGGTTGACCTCACCCTTTTAAAAGCTGCCTGCCCTTCTACATGAGCAAAAACAGTCCCTTTCTATACAATAGTCCCTGTTACAATTCCCCTGATCTCATTGTTAGCAGTGGGCAAGTGTAAAAAATAAAGGGTGGCTGCATTCACTAAATAGTATTTAGAAAACTTTGTTTATTTGTTTCTATGTATAACAAGCTGAAAGTCAAATTGAAAGGTAGCACTTGCACATTGTGATGAAAATGACATTTGCATTTTCTGGCTCCTCTCTCTTCCAGATAAACAAATGGTTGGGAAATATGTATACATGATGACATAATTTATTCAAAAAAGAGACTCTGGTTGTAGTCCAGTGCTAAGTTTTAGGATTGGTCTATTCTTTTCTAAATGAAATGGCAGTTTAAATGTGCAGTGGCACAAATGACTACTCTGTAAATGCACAACGACATTTTGCACCTTGTTTCTTTATTATTGTATTCGTCATAAAATATCCAAATATCATGATTACATTTTCCATTTAGTGATGTCAACACTGCAAGAATAATATTTTTCTAATGCTTTCTTTGTTTACATCCTCAGGGGATGAAATTGGATAAAACCTAAAAACAGGCACGGGGAGCATGAAGCAAGATGATCCGTGTCCGTTCAAAGTGGTGCAGGTAGCACAAAACATTTGTGTTGCCTGCTCATTATAATGAGTGGAGCGTTGAGCTCAACGCTAATCATGCTGTTGATTGGCTTAGCACTGAACAGGAGAGCCAATATCGGGTCAATAAAATTTGGCCTCAGCTCTCTGCACTACTTAAAGGGTAGGTGTTTTGTTGCAGAAGCACCTCACTGGCACCCTAGATGAAACCATGGCCCAATAGGTAAGAAAGAGAGCAAGTAGGTTATCTGATGCGGCACAGGAGGTCTTGGTCCCGGTGGTTCACAGACGGCGTCAAGTCCTCCACATGCAGGGGGCCAGGAGACCTTCCAGACAGCATGCCAGAAGGCTGTGGGAGGAAATAACATAAGCTGTCAGTGCCACGAGTGCTGTCCCTAGGATCTTAAATCCAGTGCTACAAGAAGTTTAATACCCTCACAGGAGTGGTAAAGGTGAGTGAATGCATTTTCAAATGCCATATCTCACCAACTGCATCACTAGCCTCACACAATGCTCAATGCACCACACTCCCATCACTCACCTACAAATAATCTCTAGCAATCAACACTCATACCTCACAATCATAGCTTCACCTCACCCTCACACAATTACCACTGCTGCAAGACACATACCCACATCTCACACCTTACACACACTACCAACTATTCAGCCATGACAGGCACATCACCCAAACACATTGTACCACACACACTCACACATTTCTCTTTTTCTTGCAGGCATAGGTCGCTCATAACCGTCGTGAGCAGCAGTAGATGGGTGAAGGGGAAGCCTGACTTCACAACCTGATAGAGATGGAGGACAAAGTACAGGAGATAATTGGAGGGACAGTCACTGAGGCTGTGGAAAGTGGCAAAGTTGAAAGCATTGTTGATGACAGTATGCTCATACCTAATCCTTCTCACATCCCACTTCCCCCTCATCCCACAATCTCTTCTCACTTACAAGCTGCTGATGGTCTAAGTATGCACATCTCTTCACCACAACCCTTGTGCTTTTCTGCTTTCAGATGCCCAAAAAGTGCCACCAGCCTAGCTGGTCTCTGAAGTTATGGAGGAGAGTGAAGGAGAAAAAGAGGCACTGTCACTCGATCTGACACTCATAGGCACAAGCTCAGAAAATGGCACTCTGCATACTTTAGAGGGTAGTATAGAAGTGGGATCTGCACTTGGTGAGTCACTGGGTACGAGTGGGCTGCAGTCAGGCCAGGGGGAAAGGGTAGCTCGGGTGTCAGCTCCCTGGAGGGCACGTTCGCCCATGAGTTCTGCTGCACAGGACTCAGATGATGAATTTGATGGGACAGCCTTCAGAAGAAGGGCATGCACACAGAAATGCTTGGTGCAGTGGCGAGTCTGCCAGAGAGCCTCTTGTCAGTGTCAAGGGGCATGGAGGAGTCCGCTCCAACATTGCATGGGGCTTTGCGCGGAGCTTGGAGCCCATAATTTCCAGGATGGAAATGATAGACAGCTCCATGAGGACACTTATGGACTCAACCATAATGCTGGGTGTGATGGGTGATCTTGCAGCTTTCACTGCAGCACAAGCTGAGGTAATCTAATGTCTCAGGGCTAGACGTTCCCGAGAGCCCCTCAATGCCTGATCGCCCGCCCAGAAAAACCGCTAATGTTTTGCAAGTAACGCTGGTGAAAATTTCCATAATCAAGTTAAAACTAATCACCCGCCGGGAAAATGGATCTTACACCAGAATTCTCAGCGGTTTTCTCAGCGGTTAAGGGGAAACTAAGTAAAACGGGCGATTTAACAAAAATTTAGTCCAAGGCTGCAGTTGGGCCTGGGGAGGGGGGAAAACTTAAAAAAAAAAATTTCACTAAAAAAATGTTAAAAAACATTCCCAAGACACTTTTAAATCTAATCACTACTTTACAATTAAAAAAAAAGAAGCTTTAACTTACCTCTTTTTGTCGAGTACTCACCTACCGCCCTGTTTAAGCAGTTTTTACAGGGCAGTTCCCTTGGCGATCTGGACGGGCTTCCGTTGAGGCCAAACTTACACCCTGGCGATTTTCTCGGTGGTGCACATTGGCGGTTTGGTCCTGGTGGACGGTACCACTCAAAAACTAAGGGGGAAAATTTCACTGAGCGGTTTCTCTGGCAAAAACAGCTGTACTGTCGAGAAAATCACTGAAAATCCGCTGAAAATGAAGGTGAAAGTTTTGCCCTCAGTGCTGCAGTAGTAGCTCAGACTGCCCTCCTGCAGTCTCAGCTTGCTGCCACACAAGATCAGACTGCTGCCATCATGGATGTGCTTACGAATGTGGAAAGTGGATTGCAGGGTCTCACAGCAGTTCAGCAATCTGTGCTCCCAACAGGAATGCTGAGGCATCGCCCCTGGGGAGTGGCAGTCAATGTTCCCCCCTACCGTGCGCGGCCACGAACCGATTGTGAGGTCCCATGCAGGCTGCTCACCAGCAGTGCCACTGGACGAGATATGGCACACAACAAATTTAAAGGGCCCGCGCAGGGGAAAAATACATTTCCCTTATATTGGTGTCAGTGGCTCCATGCACAAGATCCTACTGTCCTCTCTCAGGATGACAGCATTCCTATTCCCACCACTGCCACTCCGCCAGTTTCCTTGCGTCAAATCAGCATTGCACACTGATTCACGTCACGATCTGCCTCATTACCATTTCTCCAGCGAGCGCAGGCAATGGCCGCGCTACCGACTTGCCCAAAATGGTGGTCACCGCGGGACCCATCGGAAGTGGGCAGAAGCGAGTTGGCAGCCATTTTATCTCATAAAACGGCCTTATCAGCCGGCGCTAAGGTGCTGAATTTCATGGTTTAAGACTTTTTATTTTTTCCTCTCCAATTTTCTCCCTGCCTTCCTCTCCTGAATGTTTTGGGAATGGGAAGCAGTGATGGAAAATATCATGAACTTTATGAATGGTATTGAAATAGCTAAGAATGAAGCTGTCAGTGGGCTAGGAGTCTTGTGAGATTTGATGTTTATATATAACCAACCAATGCAGTACAGCAATCAACAAAGCCAATAGGTTGTTGACTTAAATAGCTAAAACAGTGAAATACAAGTTGGAGGAGGTAATGGTCAAATTATCGTCAGAGATCTGACGAAGGGTCATTGACCTGAAACATTAACTCTGTTTCTCTCTCCACAGATGCTGCCAGACTCGTTGAGATTTCCAGCATTTTCTGTTTTCATTTCAGATTCCAGCAGTATTTTGCTTTTGTAACGGTCAAATTTTATTGTGCTCTGGTCATCGCACCGTGAATACTGCTGGTCACCAAGAAACATGAGAGACATTCACCCACTGGTGGCAGTACTTAGAAGAGCCACAAGGCTGATCCCGAGTGTCAGGTTACAAGAGCTGAGTTACAAGGAAAGACTGGATAAATTTGGTCTTTACAGTCTGGAAACGAAGCATCTAAAGGGTGATCTTGTCGGGCTATAGGAGCTTGTTAAGGCTATAGAAAAAGTTAACCCAGAATATTACTTTAAACTAAACTCTGGAATTAGAATAATGTGACATGGGTTCAAATTAGTAAAATATAACTTCAGGATCAATATCAGGAAATTCTTCTTCACACAATGGGGTAGATTTTGATTTTATGCAATAGAGTAAAACAGGAGATAGCAAGTCGACAGCTCGTTTTACATCAGAAATAAAAACGGGGAGAGATATAAAATGGGCTGCCGACTCGCTATCACCCATTTTATACTATCACACAAAGTCAATGAGTGCTCAACTTGTGAAATAAACTTCCAGATAGAGTAATGGAAGTAAAAACCCTGGAATAATTTATAAAAACAATTGAATGCTAAAGTGAATGTGAAGTTACAGCATCATCGTCATGACTCCATATATAGACAAATATTTTCATACATTGCCAAACTTTCCATTTTCTATTGGCTATTCCATATCTAACGTTGTAAAGCATTTGAAAGAGGAAGAAGCAGTTCTAATTGCAACATTAATACACTAAACGATAAGTTTTGTACTACATTGGAGCATAATAGCATATTTTAATCAAATAGAATTTCTGAAAACAATATAAATTAGCCTTTCATTCTTCCATTTTCTAATTTAGCATATAGTGCTTAAAATCCTCTCTCTGAAACAGAAAATTATGTTATTGTTTTTGCAAAGTTATAATGTGTTTTTATGGATCTGAAAGACAATCCATGTTCCACACAATGAAGATTGTTAGGGATGGATTATTAAGATGTAGGTGGCCACTTAGTGTTTTGGGGATTATGGATGCAGCAGTGTCTGTTTGCAACCAATGTATACTTTCTCGGCTGTATTTACTGTGCAGTCACTGTCATTATGTAGGAACCCCGTCTTATTTTATATGGGTAGGCCCCTCCATTAAAATAGTGGCAAGAGGAATTTGATATGAGTGCATTAAGCATTCATATAATAACATTGCCGACAGTCATTTCTAGCCAATAAATCACAGTTATTAAGTCAAAATTTGTAAGATGACTCTTGTTTTTAAATGGATGTTATAAGTATTACTGGAGTAACCTTACAATGATTTAAATACGCAAAACAGACATCCTTTCTAAATTCAATTAAAATGAAACAGTGCTCGTTCAGGAACAAAGGTTTAATTATCTTTCCAGAATCTTGGTCATTAAATGTTTATGAGCCATGATTGTTTAATAATAAAAAAATGTTGCTCAATAATAAAAGATGTTATTGCAAAGTTATAATGCCACAATAATGATACTGGTTTTGAATAGACAACAACAACTTGTAATTATATAGCGATTTTAAGGTAGTGGTATGTCCCAAGGCGCTTCACAGGAATATTATCAGATCAAATAATTTGACACTGAGCCACATAAGTAGAAATTAGTGTAGGTGACCAAAAGCTTGGCCAAAGAGGGAGGTTTTAAGGAGTGTCTTGAAGGAGGAAACAATGGCTTCGGTCTTCCCAATATTCAATTGGAGAAAATTGGAGGAAAGGAGAGATTTAGGCAGGGAGTTCCAGAGCTTGGGGCCGAGACAACAGAAGGCACGGCCACCAATGGTTGAGCAATCAGGGATGCTCAAGACATCAGAATTAGAGGAGCACAGACATCTCAGGGGGTTATGGGGCTGGAGGAGATTACAGAGATAGGGAGGGGTGAGTCCATGGAGGGATTTGAAAATAAGAATGAGAATGTTGAAATTGAGGCATTCCTTAACTGGAAGCCAATGTAGGTGTGGTGATAGGGGAGCATGACTCAGTGCGAGTTAGGACACGGGCAGCCGAGTTTTGGATCGCCTCTAGTTTAGGGTAGAATGTGGGAGGCCAGCCAGGAGTGCGTTGGAATAGTCAAGTCTAGAGGTAACAAAGGCATGGATGAGGGCTTTAGCAGCGGATGAGGTGAGGCAATGGAGGAGATGGGTGATGTTACGGAGGTGGAAACGGGCGGTCTTAGTTATGCTGCAGAAATGTGGTCGAAAGCTCATTTCAGGGTCAAATATGACACCAAGGTTGTGACCAGTCTGGTTCAGCCTCAGACAGAAGTTGTGGAGAGGGATGAAGTCAGTGGTTTGGGAACGGAGTTTGTGGCAGGGACCGAAAACAATGGCTTCGGTCTTCCCAATATTCAATTGGAGAAAATTTCTGCTCACCCATATCTGGATGTCGGACAAGTAGTCTGACAATTTAGAGACCGTGGAGGGGTCGAGAGAAATGGTATTGAGGTAGAGCTGGGTTTCATCAGCATGCATGTGGAAACTGATGCTGTCTTTTCAGATGATATTGCCAAGGGGGCAACCTGCAGATGAGAAATAGGAGGGGGCCAAGGATAGATCCTTGGGGGACACCAGAGGTAACGATGCGGGGGGTGGGAAGAGGAGCCCTTGCAGGTGATTCTCTGGCTATGGTTAGATAGGTAAGAATGGAACCAGGCAAGTGCAGTCCCACCCAGCTGGATGATGGTGCAGAGGCGTTGGAGAAGGATAGATTAGTCAACTGTGTCAAAGGCTGCAGACAAGTCAACAAGGACCCCCAGATCCCTCTGAACCTCAGCATTTTGTAATGTCACCCCATTTAAATAATAATTTGCTTTTTTATTTTTCCTACCAAAGTGGATAACCTCACAGTTTCCCACGTTTTACTCCATCTGCCAAATTTTTGCTCACTCACTTAGCCTATCAATATCCCTTTGCAGATTCTTTGCATCCTCCACACAATTTCTTTTCCCACCTATCTGTGTATCATCAGCAAATTTGTCTGCATTGCACTCGGTCCCTTCATCCAAGTCATTAATATAGATTGTAAATAGTTGAGGCTCCAGCACTGATCCCTGCGACACCCCATTAGTTACAATTTGCCAACCTGAAAATGACCTATTTATCCCGACTCTCTGTTTTCTGTTAGCTATCCAATCCTCTATCCATGCTGATATATTACCCCAACCCTGTGAGATCTTATCTTGTGCAGTATCCTTTTATCTGGCACCTTATTGAATGTCTTCTGGAAATCCAGTAGCACAATGCACCAGATTGCACTGACAAATAACTATTCATGAGACTATTTGGGGCCGAAATTGCCCACCGCCGGAAACGAGGCGCACCTACCATTTTTGATGTGTTCTGGCCGCCCCAATGCATGGGTCGGCCTAACCGTCGGAAGTCAGCACTTCGGGGATCATCTTTGAGCAGAGTGGAATTGGCCTCAGCATGGGGGTAGAAGTGGGGGCGGGCTGGAGTGATCATAACTAGCGGTGTGGAAGTGGGGGCATGGCGTCATCATGCTGGCGAGTCACAACGTTTCTCCCCTTCAGAAAGTGGCCACTGCTTTCAGGCGGCTAGAGCAATTTCACTTCCCTTGAATCTGAAATAATCAGTGTGGAAATTGGATTCACACTGCATATAGGAAACATTAATGCTGAGAGCAGTCAACTCAGCACTGGCCAATCTGGGAGTTTCCTTAAATGTGCAGCTTATCAACATACCATGCAATGAATTAACTGCCAGACCCTCTCTCTTCAGTTTGTTTTTATCATTAAAAATCTTATTAGTACATGTGATAAGCCAGAAGCACTCTTAATGTAAAGAGTAGAGATTCCAGGAGTTCTGCCTGCACCAACTTTACAGCAAAGTCTACAGACAGTGTGTTATGCATGGGGAAAGAGTCAGACTGAACACTGTGAGCTCAAAGTAAAGTGTGACCTTAATCTTTTATTGCAGGTCTCCAGAGTGCCTCTCCAACCTGTGAGGCCTCCTTAAATATTTGTGCTCCCAAGGGATTATGGGATCCCTTGGGACTCCGGGGGATGAGTCCTTTGGTGGCTGTACAGAGTAAATACAAGTTTACATATATAATAACATTCCCCCCACAAAGTCAATAGTGTAATGATTTACAATGTGAGTTGATCTGGGGCCCTTCTTGCCCTGATTGATCGTCTCGGTGTGAAAGCTGGAATTATTGAATCATTTGTTGGCTCTTGCTGGGCTGCCTGGTGTGTTGGGTCCTGCTGGGTTGCTGTGGATGATGGGTTCTGCTTCGTGGTCAACTGTGATGTCGGTTGCCACTGGTGTGTATGTTGGGGGATCAAAAAAGGTGGGGTCCAAGGTGGGTTGCTCAGGATAGTCTGTAAATCTGAGTTTGATTTGGTCCAAGTGTTTCTGGTGAATGAGTCCATTTGAAAGTTTGACCCGAAACACCCTGCTCCCCTCTTTGGCCACGACAGTGCCGGGAAGTCACTTGGGACCTTGTCCATAATTCAATACAAATACAGGATCATTGATTTCAATCTTGCATGACACATTTGCGCTATCATGGTATGTACTTTGTTGAAGCCGCCTGCTCTCTACCTGTTCATGTAGATCAGGGTGAACTAACGAGAGCCTTGTCTTAGGTTTTCTTTTCATGAGCAGTTCAGCAGGTGGGATACCAGTGAGTGAGTGGGGTCTCGTGTGGTAGCTAAGCAGGACTCGGGATAGGCGAGTCTGCAGTGAGCCTTCAGTTACCCTCTTCAAGCCTTGCTTGATAGTTTGCATTGCTCTCTCTGCCTGACATAGAAACATAGAGAATAGGTGCAGGAGTAGGCCATTCGGCCCTTTGAGCCTGCACCGCCATTCAATGAGTTCATGGCTGAACATGTAACTTCAGTACCCCTGACTATTGGACGCTGGTTTAAACGGGGCAGATGTGACATGTTTGATCCCGTTGCGGGTTATGAATTCTTTGAATTCAGCACTGGTAATACATTGCCCGTTGTCGCTCACCAGGACATCAGGTAAGCCATGTGTGGCAAACATGGCCTGCAGGCTTTCAGTAGTGGCAGCAGACGTGCTAGCCGACATTATCTCACATTCAATCCACTTGGAATACGCGTCTTCAACCACAAAGAACATTTTGCCCAAGAACGGGCCTGCATAATTGAAGTGTACCCTAGACCACAGTTTGGAGGGTCAAGACCATAAACTTAGCGGCGCCTCCCTGGGTACATTGCTTAACTGCAAGCATGTATTATATCTGTGAACGCAGGACTCTAAGTCCGCATCAATACCGGGCCACCACCCGTGGGATCTGGCTATCGCTTTCATCATCACGATGCCTGGGTGGGTACTGTGGAGGTCATTGATAAAGGTGTCTCTGCCCTTCTTGGGGGCCACTACCCGATTGCCCCCTCAGAAGGCAGTCTGCTTGTATAGACATTTCATCTTTGCGCCACTGGAACGGTTTTATCTCTTCCTGCATTTCCACTGGAACACTGGACCAGCTTCCGTGAAGCACACAGCTTTTGACTAGAGATAATAGGGGGTCCTGGCTTGTCCAGGTTTTGATCTGCCGGGCAGTGACGGGTGATTGCTCACTCTCAAATGCTTCCATAACCATGGCTAGATCTGCGGGCTGCGCCATTTCCACCCCTGTGGTGGGCAATGGCAGCCTATTGAGAGCATCGGCACAGTTTTCTGTGCCTGGCCTGTGGCAGATGGCGTAGTTGTATGCGGACAACATGTGCCCATCTCTGGATGTAGGCCGATGCATTGGTATTTATCCCCTTTACTCTCGAAAAACAGGGATATAAGTGGCTTTTGGTCGGTTTCCAATTCAAATTTTAGCCCAAACAGGTATTGATGCATTTTCTTTACCCCCATAGACACACACTAATGCTTCTTTCTCAATCATGCCGTCGGCTCTCTCAGCCTTAGACAGACTCCTGGATGCATAAGCAACCGGTTGCAGTTTCCCAAACTCATTAGCTTGTTGCAATACACACCCGATGCCATATGACGACGCATCACATGCCACTACCAAACGCTTACATGGATCATACAACACAAGCAATTTGTTTGAGCATAACAATTTTCTCGCTTTTACAAAGGCATTTTCTTGGCTTTTTCCCCTAACTCATTCATCCCCTTTCCATAGTAAGACATGCAGTGATTCCAACAGTGTGCTGAGAGCAGTTAAGAAGTTACCAAAGTAGTTCAGGGGGTCCCGGAAACGACCACAGCTCCGTCACGTTCTGTGGCCTCGGTGCGTTCTCGATTGCCTCCGTCTTCGTGTTGGTGGGCCTGATGCCGTCCGCCACAATCCTCCTTCCCAAGAACTCCACTTCAGGCACCAGGAAAATGCACTTTGAGCATTTTAACCTGAGCCCCATGCGGTTGAGCCGACTAAGAACCTCCTCCGGGTGCTGCAGATGCTCGACTGTGTTCTGACCTGTGACCAAGATGTCATCCTGGAAGACCATGGTGTGCAGGACCAACTTCAGTAAGCTTTCCATGTTTCTCTGGAATATCGCCGCCGCTGATCGGATTCCAATTGGACATCTGTTATGAACAAAAAGACCTTGGTGCGTGTTGAGGCAGGTGAGGACCTTCGATAATACCTCCAGTTCCTGCGACATGTAGGCTGAAGTCAGATCCAGCTTCCTGACCATCTTTCCTCCTGCCAGTGTTGCAAAGAGGTCATCGGCCTTTGGTAGTGGGTATTGGTCCTGCAGGGAGAAATGATTGATAGTTATTTTGTAATTCTGACTGTGTCGTCTCTCTTGAGGACTGGGATGATAGGACTGGCCCACTTGTTGAACTCGATCGGTGAGATGATGCCCTCTCTTTGCAGCCGGTCTAGCTCGATGTCTACCCTTTCTCTTATCATGTACGGTACTGCTCTCGCCTTGTGATGAATAGGTTGTGCCCCTGGAATTAGGTGGATTTGCACTTTTGCTCCTTGGAATTTCCCGATGCCTGGTTTGAACAGACCTGGGCACACAAAGTGTCGTCAGCGGGCGATAGCGCTTGGACGCCTCCCAGTTCCAGTGTATCTTTCCCAGTCAGCTCCTGCCGAGCAGCGTGGGACCATTGCCCGGTACCACCCAGAGTGGTAGCTTGTGCACCGCTCTCTCATAGGAGACCTTTACAGTAGCATTGCTGATTACAGGTATCAGTTCTTTTGTGTAAGTTCTTAGTTTCGTGCGAACTGGAGTTAAGACTGGCCTTGAGGCCTTGTTGCACCACAGTCTTTCTCAAGTTTTTTTGCCCATGATGGACTGGCTTGTGCCTGTGTCCAGCTCCATTGACACCGGGAGTCCATTTAGTTCAACATTCAGCATTATCGGGGGACAATTCGTGGTGAATGTGTGCACCCCATGTACCTCTGCCTCCTTGGTCTGAGGCTTTGGTTCGTCGTGATCCTCCCTGGATTTGTCCTCCTCTGCAATATGATGGTTTTCAGGTTTAGCAGGATTTGCAGCTCGCCTGCACACTCGTTGGAGGTGTCCCATTGTTCCACAGCCCTTGCAAACGTATCCTTTGAATCGGCATGAATGGAAACGATGATCACCCCCGCAGCGCCAACAAGGTATTAATGGCCTTGCATTCACCACACTTGATGGTGGACTCTGAGACATCTGCGGACGTGCAGCTGCAGGCATGTGTGACCTGCCCTGTACGTTATGATTTGCAAACAACATCACTTTGTTCACAGTACTTGTAGCAGCACTTGTGTGCTGAGAGATTTGCTTCATATTGTCACTGGTGGCAATGAACGCCTGGGCTATCGCTATGGCCCTACTCAAGGTTGTGACTACAGTCAAAAGTTTGTGAAGTATGGTTTCATGGCCAATGCCAAGTACGAAAAAGTCTCTGAGCATGTGCTCCAAATATCCTTCAAATTTGCAATTTCCTGCAAGGCGTCTTAACTCGGCGACATAGCTCGCCACTTCCTGGCCTTCAGATCTTTTATAGGTGTAGAACCGGTACCTTGCCATCAGAATGCTTTCCTTCGGGTTCAAATGCTCTCAGACCAGTGTGCACAAATCGTCGTACGATTTCTCCGTGGGTTTCGCTGGAGTGAACAGATTCTTCATGAGGCCATACGTTGGTGCCCCACAGACGATGAGGAGGATCGCCCTTCGTTTTGCAGCGTTCTTTTCCCCATCTAGCTCATTGGCCACGAAGTATTGGTCGAGTCGCTCCACAAAAGTTTCCCAATCATCTCCCTCCGAGAATTTCTCCAGGATGCCCACTGTTCTCTGCATCTTTGGGTTCGCTATCTGTATCTCATCGCCAGTTGTTATGTATTGAGCAAGAGTCACACTGAACACTTTGAGCTCAAAGTAAAGTGTGACCTTAGTCTTTTATTGCAGGTCTCCAGAATCCCTCTCCAACCTGTGAGGCCTCCTTAAATACCTTTGCTCCCAAGGGATTATGAGATCCCTTGGGACTCCAGGGGATGAGCCCTCTGGTGGCTGTACAGAGTAAATACAAGTTTACATATATAACACAGTGAAAAAGTAGTTCCCTGTAAACCCTGTGAAAATAAACCAAAAGCAGTAGTTTTAGGACGTTAAATCTTCCCAAGGCTTCCTGGGATTTGTCCTCCAATCTTTCCACATTTTCCCCATAATTACAATGTGAGATTGTCAAACTTGCACGGTGCATGGTTCAATATTAACATTTGTTATGAACTTCATAATTTCACTTCATTCATGCAGAAGGCTTATTCATATAAATTAATAAATGAGTTCAGGCACCATAATGTGGACATAAATACACATTAACAATTGTTTTTCTGATCATTACTCATCCATGACAAGCTAAATCAGGCACCAGAATGAAATGTAAAACATTGCATAAAACTGGCAATTAATTTATCAGTAAACAGATATTCCATTGCAAAACCTTTGTATTCATGGGCAGTCCCTTGAACTCGAGGAAGACTTGCTTCCACTCTAAAAGTAAGTTCTCAGGTAACTGTACAGTCCAATATGGGAATTACAGTCTCTGTCACAGGTGGGACAGACAGTTGTTGAAGGAAAGGGTGGGTGGGGAATCTGGTTTGCCATACGCTCCTTCCACCGCCTGCGCTTGTTTTCTGCATGCTTTTGGTGACGAGACTCAAGGTGCTCAGTGTCCTCCCAGATGCTCTTCCTCCACTTAGGGCGATCTTGTCCAGGGATTACCAGGTGCCGGTGGAGATGTAGCACTTTATCAAGGATGTTTTGAAGGTGTCCTTGAAACATTTCCTCTGCCCACCTGAGGCTCACTTACCATGTAGAAGTTCCGAGTAGAGCGCTTGCTTTGGGAATCTTGTGTCAGGCATGTGGACAATGTGGCCCGCCCAACGGAACTAGTCGAGTGTGGTCAGTGCTTTGATGCTGGGGATGTTGGCCTGATCGAGAACACGGATGTTGGTGCATTTATCCTCCTAGGGGATCTGCAGGATCTTGCAGAGACATAATTGGTGGCATTTCTCCAGTGATTTGAGGTGTCTGCTGTACATCGTCCACGTCTCTGAGCCATACAGGAGGGCGGGTATCACTACTTCCCTGCAGACCATAAGCTTGGTGCCAGATTTGAGGTCCTGGTCTTCAAACACTCTCCTCCTCAGGCGACCGAAGGCTGCGCTAGCACACGGTGTTGAACCTCATCGTCGATGTCTGACCTTGCTAGTAGTAGGCTCCCGAGATATGGAAAATGTCCACGTTGTCCAAGGCTGCGCCATGGATTTTGATGACCGGGAAGCAATGCTGTGAGACTACTTGAAGAAATTCAACTGGCTGAAGTATGTTACTGACAGGTTAAAAATGCTCTATTACTTCACCAAGTTAATATAAGCCTCTTGATCAGATTGATGCTAATCACATCATAATGTTCAATCATTATCCAGATAATGTACAGCACATGATGCTTCATGATTGGTTGTGCTGGATATTGACCGTGTAATAATAATAATAAGATCCCACACAAGAGAGTAGTGTGCTAAATTAAAGCACGTGGTATTGGGGGTAATGTATTGACGTGGATAGAGAACTGGTTGGCAGACAGGAAACAGAGCGTAGGGATAAATGGGTCATTCTCAGAATGGCAGGCAGTGACTAGAGGGGTGCCACAGGACTCAGTGCTGGGACCCCAGCTATTTCCAATTTACATCAATGATTCAGATGAAGGAATTGAGTGTAATATCTTCAAGTTTGCAGACGACACTAAGCTGGGTAACGGTGTGAGCTGTGAGGAGGATGCTAAGAGGCTGCAGGGTGACTTGGACAGGTTAGGTGAGTGGGCAAATGCATAGCAGATGCAGTATAATGTGGTTAAGTGTGAGGTTATTCACTTTTTGGTGGCAAAAACATGAAGGCAGAATATTACCTGAATGGCGGCAAATTAGGAAAAGGGGAGGTGCAACGAGATCTGGGTGTCATGGTACATCAGTCATTGAAAGTTGGCATGCAGGTACAGCAGGCGGTGAAGAAGGCAAATGGCATGTTGGCCTTCATAGCTAGGAGATTTGAGTATAGGAGCAGAGAGGTCTTAATGCAATTGTATAGGGCCTTGGTGAGGCCTCACCTGGAATATTGTGTTCAGTTTTGGTCTCCTAATCTGAGGAAGGATGTTCTTGCTATTGTGGGAGTGCAGCAAAGGTTCACCAGACTGATTCCCGGGATGGCGGGACTGACACATGAGGAGAGACTGGATTGACTGGGCCTGTATTCACTGGAGTTTAGAAGAATGAGAGGGGATCTCATAGAAACATAAAAAATTCTGACGGGCCTGACAGGTTAGATGCAGGAATAATGTTCCCGATGTTGGGGAAGTCCAGAACCAGGGGTCACAGTCTAAAGATAAGGGGTAAGCCATTTAGGCTCGAGATGAGGAGAAACTTCTTCACTCAGAGAGTTGTTAACCTCTGGAATTCCCTGCCGGAGAGAGTTGTTGATGCCAGTTCGTTAGATATATTCAAGAGGGAGGTAGATATGGCCCTGATGGCTAAAGGGATCAAGGGGTATGACAGAAAGCAGGAAAGGCGTACTGAGGTGAATGATCAGCCATAATCTTATTGAATGGTGGTGCAGGCTCGAAGGGCCGAATGGCCTACTCCTGCACCTATTTTCTATGTTTCTATGTTTCTAACAACCACCACAACAACTTGTATTTATATAACGCCTTTAACTTAGTGAAATGTCCCAAGGCGTTTCCCAGGATTAATATGAGATAAAGATTGTGACATCCAGCCGCATAAGTAGAAATGAGCTTAATAAGAGCTTAATGGATTCATTAAACCCTCATTATCCACTATAGTCAGAAATCCCAAAATGCCAGATATCTAAAGCTTTCTACCAAATCAAAAGGAACATGTGGATAGACAAATATATAACATTAAATGTAATAGACATGCAAGTGGTATTTTCCTCAAATATATTTGAAAACATTTGAAAGACCGTGCCTTGATTTTGTCTATAACAAGTAAGGTTCAGTTGAAACACTGTCGGCAATGATGCTAAATACCTTATTCCTTTAAAGCTTTTTTTTAAAAAAGGATAACAATTTAGAAAAACTCACTGAATACAGATTAAATAGAAATTGATGACTGAATAAATATTTGTCTCCTTGTGTAATCTGTGCAGTTGCGAGGACTTCGACTGGCTTTCTAAACAAGCAGTTCATTCAGTCCCCAAGTAGCCCAGTTTTCATCCTGAAAAACCACGAGCTAAACCCGACCCTTTTCATTTGCCTCACCCCAGATATATGATGCACATTTAAGTGTCGATGTATTTTACATTTGTATTGAAAGAAAGAAAGAAGAAGAAGAACAACAACTTGTATTTATATAGCACCTTTAACATAGTTAAAAAGTCTCAAGGCGCTTCACAGGAGCGTAATCAAACAAAATTTGAGACCGTGCCACATTGGTCAAAGATGTAGGTTTTAAGGAGCGTCTTAAAGGAGGAAAGAGAGTTACAGAGGCGGGGAGGTATAGGGAGGGAATTCCAGAGCTTAGGGCCTAGGCTGCTGAAGGCACGCCACCAATGCTGGAGTGATTAAAATCGGGGATGCTCAAGTGGTCTGAATTGGAGAAGTGCAGTTTTCTCAGTGGGTTGTGAGGCTGGAGGAGATTGCAGAGAGAGGGAGGGGTGAGGCCATGGAGGGACTTGAAAACAAGGATGAGATTTTAAAATTGAGGAGGTACTTAAACGGCAGCCAATGTTAGTCAGCGAGCAAGGGGGTGATGAGTGAATGGTGCGAGGTAAGATATGGGCAGCAAAGTTTTGGATGACCTCAAGAGGGTAGAAAATGGGAGGTTGGTCAGAAATGCATTGGAATAGTCAAGTCTATAGGTAACAAAGGCATGGTTGAGGGTTTCAGTAGCAGATGAGGTGAGGCTGGGGCAGAGTCGAGCGATGTTACGGAGGTGGAAATAGGTGGTCTTAGTGATGGCGCGGATATGTGGTTGGAAACTCATCTCGGGGTCAAATATGACAGTAAGGTTGAGTACAGTCTGGTTCAGCCTCAGACAGTTGCCAGAGAGCGGGATGGAGTCGGTGGGTAGGAAACGCAGTTTGTGGTGGGGTCCAAAAACAATGGCTTTGGTCTTCCCAAAATGTTTTGGCCGAAATTTCTGCTCAGCTAGTACTGGATGTCGGACAAGGAGTGTGACAATTTAGAGACAGTGGAGGGGTTGAGAGAAGTGGTGGTGAGGTAGAGCTGGGTGTCGTCAGCTTACATGCCTCAAAGCACTTCAGAGCCAATGAAGAACTTTGAAAGTCATTGTTGTAATTTAAGAAATGCGGCAGCTTATTTGCACGGAGCATGATCACAGTAAAGTGATAAATAGCCAGATCATTTGTATTTTTAGTGATATTGGTTGAGGGATAACTGTTGTTCAGGTCACTTTTCTCTTATTGAAATAGTGCAATGGGATATTTTACATCCACCTGAGTGGACAGACGAAGCCACAATTTAACATCTCACCCAATAGTGCAATACACCTCCAGGTGTGTCTCACCTTCTGATTCCCCAAAGCCTTTCCACCATCTACAAGGCACAAATGGAATACTCTCCACTTGCCGAGATGAGTGCAGCTCCAACTACACTCAAGAAGAATGACACTATCCAGGACAAAGCAGCCCACTTGATTGGCACCCCATCCACCACCTTAAACATTCACTCCCTCCACCACCAACGTACCATGGCTGCAGTGTGTACCATCTACAAGATGTACTGCAGCAACTCACCAAGGCTTCTTCAGCAGCACTTCCCAAACCCACAACCTCTATCACCTAGAAGAACAAGGGCAGCAGGCGCAAGGGAACATCACCACCTCCACGTTCCCCTCCAAGTCACACATCATCCCATCCGGACTTGGAAATATATCGCCATTCCTTCATCGTCCTTAATATCACTGTGGGAGTACCTTCACCACACGGACTGCAGCGGTTCAAGAAGGTGGCTCACCACCATCTTCTCAAGGGCAATTAGAGATGGGCAATAAATGCTGGCCTTGCCACTGACGTCCACATCCCATGAACGAATTTTTTTTAAAAACCTCAGTACTGCATTGAAGTGCCAGCCTAGATTATGTGCTCAAGTCTCTGTTCACAAATTTTAAACATGCACAAATTTGATTTATGTGTAACCAAATATGGCACAGAGCTGCAGTGGTGTTGAATCAGGTTTAGGCTCATGGAACATGATACAGAAGCATAAAAATCTAAGGAAAGGAGCAATTTAAGGAAACAAAAGCCTCATTAATAATGAGGTGCGTGAACTCCTTGTAGCAAAGATCAAGATCAAAGAAACAGTTTTCTAAGGCAGGCAAAGAATGCTATAAAATGAGTGTCCCCAGTTCTTCTTGCCTTCCTCACACTTCCTCTCATGACTTTCAAACAATCTGGATCCACCTGCATTGGCAGCCATCTAGTATTTTGCTCAAGTGGGCATCCTTCATGTATAAAATTATTATTGTTGATATGTTTTCTTTTTTACTCTTTTTTGTATATTTTTTCTCAAGAACAAAGTACATACATATATTTTGTGAAGCGAAGTAGTTTGTCAAAGATTGTAACTTACAGATGCACACATTGGTACATTGGGGCAACCAATTTGTCGCGAATCAAACAATTTTTCACCAAGATTTGTAGATGAAATTTCGTCATGTGATCAACCCTCAACTGTCAGACTGTCATTCCCCACCCCTAAATTCCTCAACCCCCCCAGACTTTCAGCCTTCAAACTCTCAGACAATCAACCTTAGACTCTCACAAACTCAGAGTCTGCAGCTTCTCACCCACTCTACACACCCTGCGAAGCCCAGGGTCTGTCCAAAAGAAAGACCTCACATTTTTATTCACATGACTCTCAGGATGACCCAAAGTGCTTAACGGCCAGTGATGTACTTTTGAAATGTAATCACTGTTGTAACGTAGGAAATGTGGCAGCCAATTTGCGCACAGCAAGGTCCCATAAACAGCAATGTGATGGTGACCAGATAATCTGTTTTAGTGATGTGGGTCGAAAGATAGTTATTGTCTAGGACATTGGGGAGAACTCCCCTGCTCTTCTTCAAAATAGTGCCATGAGATCTTTTACACCCACCTGAGAGGACAGACGGAGCATCGGTTTAGCATTTCACTGAAAAGATGACACCTCTGACAGTGCAGCCCTCCATCAGTACTCCAGTGGGACTGTCAGCCTAGATTATTTGCTCAAGTCTCTAGAGTTGGGCTTGAACCCACAACCTTCTATCTCAGAGATGAGAATGCTACCCACTGAGCCATGGCTGACATACAACTGCAATCCTGCTCCCATATCTGGGGAGGTGCCTCTCTAACGCTCTTGGACAAGAAAAGGCTTATTGTCTGTTCGGGGATCTTTCTCTCACTCCCAGCCTCCAACCTCTCTCTCTCTTCTCTAATCCTTTCTGTATCTTATTGATACTACAAATGGTCAGCATTCCTCTGAGCTCTCTTATTCCTCCTACGCTCCAAATACCCTGCCCTACATGCCCACCCTCCTCCCGGCATCCTCACTGAAGTGACCTGATAAAGGTCTTAGTAAGATTATGAAAGGATTTGATAGGGTAGATGTAGAGAAGATATTTCCACTTGCAGTGAGACCAGAACTAGGGGCCATAAATTTAAGACGGTCACTAATAAATCCAATAGGAAATTCAGGAGAAACTTCTTTATCCAGAGAGTGACTAGAACATGGATCTATCCTTGGCCTCCTTCCATTTCTCATCTACATACTGCCCCTCGGCAACATCATCTGAAAACACAGCGCCAGTTTCCACAAGAAGGCTGACAATACCCAGCTCTATCTTACCACCACTTCTCTCGATCCCTCCACTGTTCCTAAAATTGTCAAACTGTTTGTCTGACATCCAGTACTGGATGAGCAGAAATTTCCTCCAACTAAATATTGGGAACATAAGATCATAAGAAAATAAGAAATAGGAGCAGGAGTAGGCCATACGGCCCCTTGAGCCTGCTCCGCCATTTAATAAGATCATGGCTGATCCGATCATGGACTCAGGTCCACCTCCCTGCCCGCTCCCCATAACCCCTTATCGTTTAAGAAACTGTCTATTTCTGTCTTAAATTTATTCAGTGTTCCAGCTTCCACAGCTCTCTGAGGTAGCGAATTCCACAGATTTACAACCCTCTGAGAAAATAAATTTTTCCTCATCTCAGTTTTAAATGGGCAGCCCCTTATTCTAAGATTATGTGCACTAATTCTAGTCTCCCCCATCAGTGGAAACATCCTCTCTGCATCCACCTTGTCAAGCCCCCTCATAATCTTATACATTTCAATAAGATAACCTCTCATTCTTCTGAATTCCAATGAGTAGAGGCACAACCTACTTAACCTTTCCTCATAAGTCAACCCCCTCATCTTCGGAATCAGCCGAGTGAACCTTCTCTGAACTCCTTCCAGAGCAAGTATATCTTTTCGTAAATATGGAAACCAAATCTGCACGCAGTATTCCAGGTGTGGCCTCACCAATATTCTGTATAGCTGTAGCAAAACTTCCCTGCTTTTATACTCCATCCCCTTGGTAATAAAGGCCAAGATTCCATTGGCCTTCCTGATCACTTGCTATACCTGCATACTATCCTTTTGTGTTTCATGCACGTACCCGCAGGTCCTGCTGTACTGCAGCACTTTGCAATCTTTCTCCATTTAAATAATAACTTGCTCTTTGATTTTTTTCTGCCAAAGTGCATGACCTCACACTTCCCAACATTATATTCCATCTGCCAAATTTTTGCCCACTCACTTAGCCTGTCTATGTCCTTTTCCAGATCTTTTGTGACCTCCTCACACATTGCTTTTCCTCCCATCTTTGTATTGTCAGCAAACTTAGCTACGTTACACTCTGTCCCTTCTTCCAAGACGTTAACATAGGTTGTAAATAGCTGGGGTCCCAGAAGACTGAAGCCATTGGTGGAATTTTAACCCAAAGAACAGATGGGTTGGGGATGTATGAGAAGTTAAAGTGTTAAAAATCTGAATCCCAACTAAAATTTGCCTCTCAGGAGGCAGGTCGTCCATTTAAATATTGTAATGAGGCCGCAGTGCCTCAGATTTAACCACCATTTTAAATTTAACTGCAGCTGGTCGGGTTTTGCAGATCTCGTGAAACCCGCCAGCTAATGGAAGGCGAGGACTGTTGGATCCAGGAAGGAAGTGCCTTTACACATACGTCCTTGATCCAGCTTCCCTGCCTAACCCATCCTGGGATCGGAGACCCACCATAAGACCTCTGATTCACCCCTCGGCCTGCAATCGCCCCCCAGGCCTCCATTCACCAAACTCCCCAGCCTCCAATCCCTCTCATTAATCGCCCCACTCTCCACCCCCATGCTCATCCAGTGCACAATGCCAACTGTTTCCCGTCCCCTGCTCCTCCTGGCCCCCCCTCATACTTCTCCTGGCCCTTCAGTGAGGCTCCGAACTCCCACCCCATGTTCCTCCGGCCCTCACATCTCCTCTATACATGCTCCCGCCCCCCGCACCGACCCAGCTCCTCCGGCCCTCCAATCTGTTCCGCTCTGCGCTCCATCGCACCCTGCTCCTTAGACTCTCCGATCTACTCCGGACCCCAGCCCCGTTCCTCTGGCCCACCAATCTGCTCTGGACCCGCTCCCCTACCCACCTCTCCCCAGCACCCTGGTTCCTCCAGCTCTCCGATCTGCCGCTCCAGCCCGATTCTCCCTTCCTACACCTCCGGCCTTCCTTGTGCTCCTTTGGTCCCCTGACCACCCCCTGCCCCCGTCTCCCTCACAATCCCTCCCTCCATCCTCTCTGCGGTCTAGTGCCGCATGCCTACCCGCCTGCAGCCATTGGCTGCGGGTGGGAAACAGAGGTTTCCATTGCAAAAGCGAATTGAACGAAGGGCCTGCCGGAAACCTGATCTCCCAGGTTTCCCGACAGCTTCCAAGCACCCACCCCCCACCCCCACCCCCAGTTGCTCCCAATAGGCTATTAAAGTTCAGGCCATTTTCTTTGGTCCCCACCACAAGCTCCATTCCCTACCTAGCAACTCCATCCCTCTCCCAGCCAAGTGCCTGAGGCTGAACTAGACTGCTGACCCCGAAATGAATTTCCAACCACATATTCGTACCATCAGTAAGACTGTCTATTTCCACCTCCGCAACTTCCCCCGACTCCGCCCCTACCTCAACTCATCTGCTGCTGAACCTTCATCCATGCCTTTGTTACCTCTAGACTTGACTATTCCAACACACTCCTGGCTGGCCTCCCACGTTCTATGCTCCGTAAACTTGAGTTGATCTAAAATTCTGCTGCCCATGTCCTAACTTGTAACAAGTCCTGTTCACCCATCACCCCATGCTAGGTGACCTACTTTGGCACCCAGTTAAGCAATGCCTCGATTTTAAAATTCTCATCCTTATTTTCAAATCCCTCCATGGCCTCGCCCCTCCCTATCTCTGTAATCTCCTCCAGTCCCACAACCTCCGAATCTGTGCTCCTCTAATTCTGGCATTTTAAGCATCCCCGATTTCAATCGCTCCACCATTGGTGGCTGTACCTTCAGCTGTCTTCGCCCTAAGCTCTGGAATTCCCTCCCTAAACCTCTCTACCTCTACCCCTCTTTCCTCCTTTAAGATGCTTCTTAAATCTATCTCTGACCAAGCCTTTTGTTATCTGCCCTAATATCTCCTTATGTGGCTCGGTGTCAAATTTTGGTTTATAATGTTCCTGAGGAGCGCCTTGGGACATTTCACTATGTTAAAGGCACTATATATATTGTGTTCCTAATACAGATGAGGCTGCACACAGGGAGATTAAAGTAACAGCGACCTCAGTCTTTAATAAGACACTTCAGAGTGAGGAACAGGCCTTAGGGGCCGGCTTATATACAATGCTCCCAAGGGATGCTGGGATCCCTTGGGACTTCAGTGGATGAGCTCCCTGGTGGCGGAATATGGGAGTGCATGCTTTACAGATACACAACATCACTCCCCCCGCAAAGTCAAAGTGAAAACTATTTACAAGGTGAGGCAGTCGGGAGCTTTTCTTTCCCTGGTGGACAGCCTCGGTACAAATGTCTGTTTTGGTGTGTTGGCTGTGCCCTCGCTGGGCTGGCGTGTTGTTGGTCTGCAGGGCTGATGTGTGAGTCTGACCTTGCTGGGTTGTTGGGCGTGATGATTCAATTTCCTGGTCCGGCGTGGTGTCGTTGATCCTTTGGGTGTGTGTTGTGGGCTTGAAAAAGATGGTGTCTGCTGTGGGTTGTTCAGGGCAGCCTCGTTTAGTCCAGGTGCTTTCTGCAAATTTGTCCATTGTCTAGTTTGACTACAAACATCCTATTCCCTTCTTTAGCTATCACCGTGCCTGTCATGTATCTTACATTATTATATATAACTGTATCCTAATATGCTATACATGACTGTAATAAGATATGACCTGTAACCACCAGCATACCTTACCACCAGGGGTGCACTTGCAAGAGACAGGTATATAAGGACAGGTCTCAGGCAAGTGCAGCATTCCAGAGCTGTGAAATAAAGGTGCAGGTCCAGAGTGACCTTGACTTCACTACATGCCTCGTGTGAATCTGTACTGAGGGGATAGGACTTTACAGTGCCTGCGATCCACTTGGGACCATGTCCATAGTTTAGCACATACACAGGGTCATTCAGATCAATTTCCCGTGACACAGTGGCGCGATCATCGTTTACATTTTGTTGCTGCTGCCTGCTCTCTACCAGATCATGCAGGTTGGGGTGAACCAGCGAGAGTCTGGTTTTAAGTGTCCTTTTCATGAGTAGCTCAGCCGGGGGCACCCCTGTGTGCGAGTGGGATCTTGTGCGATAGCTGAGCAGTGCTCGCGACAGGCGGGTTTAGAGTGAGCCTTCTGTGACTCGTTTAAAGCTCTGTTTGATGGTTTGTACTGCCCGCTCTGCCTGTCCATTGGAGGGTGGTTTAAACGGGGCCGAGGTGACATGTTTGATCCCATTGCGGGTCATGAATTCTTTAAATTCGGCACTGGTGAAACATGGCCCGTTGTCACTGACCGGTATGTCAGGCAGGCCGTGGGTGGCAAACATGGTCCTCAGGCTTTCAATGGTGGCGGTGGTGGTGCTTCCTGACATGATTTCACATTCAATCCATTTTGAAAAAGCATCCATCACCACCACCAGGAACATTTTACCGAGAAATGGGCCCGCATAGTTGACATGGATCCTCGACCATGGCCTGGAGGGCCAGGACCACAAACTTAGTGGTGCCTCTCTGGGCACGTTGTTCAACTGAGCACATACGCTGCATTACCGTACACAGGACTCTAAGTCAGAGTCGATACCGGGCCACCACACGTGGGATCTAGTTATTGCTTTCATCATTACTATATGCGGGTGTGTGCTGTGAAGATCTGAGATGAACGTCTCCCTGCCCTTTTTTGGTAGCACTACAGGGTTACCCCACAACAGGCAGTCTGCCTGAATGGACAGCTCATCCTTTTGCCGCTGGAATGGCTTAATTGGCTCTTGCATTTCAACAGGGATGCTGGTCCAGCTCCCATGCAGTACACAGTTTTTTACGAGGGACAGCAGAGGATCTTGGCTGGTCCAAGTCCTAATCTGGCGGGCCGTGACAGGTGATTTATCATTTTCAAATGCTTCCATCACCATCAACAAGTCTGCGGGCTGGGCCACCATCAACAAGTTTGCAGGCTGCGCCATTTCCACCCCTGTGGTGGGCAATGGTAACCGACTGAGAGCATCCGCACAGTTCTCGGTGCCTGGCCTGTGGAGGATAGTATAGTTATACGCTGAAAGCGCGAGTGCCCACCTTTGTATGCACACTGAGGCATTAGTATTTATCCCCTTGTTTTCAGCGAACAGGGATGTCAGTGGCTTGTGATCGATTTCCACTCAAATTTGAGGACAAACAGGAACTCAAGCATTTTCTTTACCCCGAACACACATGCTAATGCCTCTTTCTCAATCATGCGGTAAGCTCTCTTGGCCTTAGACAAGCTCCTGGAAGCATAGGCGACAGGTTGCAACTTCTCCGCAACGTTAGCTTGTTGTAATACACATCCGACTCCGTACAACGATGCATCACATGCTAGCATAAGTCTTTTACATGGGTTATACAATACAAGCAGCTTGTTGGAGCATAAAATGTTTCTGGCTTTCTCAAAAGCAATTACTTGTTTTTTTCCCCATACCCAGTTCTCACCTTTGCACAATAACACATGTAAGGGTTCTAAGAGGGTGCTTACCCCCGGTAGGAAATTACCAAAATAGTTGAGGAGTCCCAGGAACAACCGCAACTCCGTGACATTCTGTGGCCTGGGCACGTTGCTGATAGCCTCTGTCTTGGCGTCTGTGGGCTGAATGCCGTCTGCCGTGATCTTTCTCCCCAAAAACTCCACTTCTGTTGCCATGAAGACGCATTTCGACCTCTTCAGCCGCAGCCCTACGCGATCCAGTTGCTGGAGAAACTCCTCCAGGTTTTGTAGGTGCTCGACGGTGTCCCAACCCGTGACCAATATGTCGTCCTGAAAAACCACCGTGTGTGGTACCGACTTGAGTAGGCTCTCCATGTTTCTCTGGAAGATCGCTGCAGCCAACTGAATTCCAAACGGGCATCTGTTGTAGATGAACAGTCCCTTGTGCGTGTTGATGCAGGTGAGGCCCTTCAAAGACTCCTCCAGCTCCTGCGTCATGTAGGCCGAAGTCAGGTCGAGCTTGGTGAATGTCTTGTCTCCTGCCAGCGTCGTAAATAGGTCGTCTGCCTTAGGTAGCGGGTATTGGTCCTGTAGCGAGAAACGATTAATAGTTTATAATCGCCGCAAATCCTGACCGTGCCATCACTTTTGAGTACTGGAACAATCGGGCTGGCCCACTCGCTGAATTCCACTGGGGAGATGATGCCCTCGCGTTGCAGCCTGTCCAGCTCGATTTCCACTCTCTCCCTCATCATGTGAGGTACCGCTCGCGCCTTGTGGTGAATGAGTCGTGCCTCTGGGACCAAGTGGATCCGCACCTTCGCCCCGGAAAAGCTTCCAATGCCTGGCTCAAAAAGGGAAGGAAATTTGTTAAGAACCTGGGTTTATGAGACCTCATTGACATGTGATAGTGCTCGGATGTCATCCCAGTTCCAGCGGATTTTGCCCATCCAGCTCCTTCCAAGCAGTGTGGGACCATCGCTCGGGACAATCCAGAGTGGCAGTTCATGCACCGTGCCCTCATAGGTGACCTTGACCATGGCGCTGCCCAGGACAGTGATAAGCTCTTTGGTGTATGTTCTCAGTTTCGTGTGGATGGGGCTCAGGGCTGGTCTGAATGCCTTGTTGCACCACAATCTCTCAAACATCTTTTTACTCATGATGGATTGGCTAGCGCCAGTGTCCAGTTCCATGGCTACAGGTAAGCCATTCAATTTTATGTTTAGCATTATAGATGGACATTTTGTTGAAAATGTGTGCACCCCATGTACTTCAGCATCTGCCTCCTCTCTCTGAGGCTCGAAATTGCTTTGATCCACCATGGACTGATCTTCCTCTGCTACGTGGTGGTTAACAGGTTTTGCAGAGCTTGCAGCGTGTTTGCAAACTCGTTGGAGTGCCCCATTGTTCCACAGCTCTTGCAAACATACCCTTTGAAGCGGCATGAATAAGCTGAATGGAAGCCTCCACAACGCCAACAAGGTGTGAATTGCCTTGCATTCATCCTTTGTTGGGGACTCTGAGTCACCTGGGTCACCTGAGGCATGTTGGCAGTTGCAGACTCGTGGTTTCTGCCCTGTACATTTCTGCTCGCAAACACAGTTCCAGTTAATTTATGAACGTTGCTAGCACTTGTGTGCTGAGAAATTTGTTTGGTGTTATCACTGGTGGACATAAACGCCTGTGCTATCGCAATGGCCTTACTGAGGGTCGATGTCTCTACAGTCAAAAGTTTTCGTAGGATGGCCTCGTGGCCAATGCCCAGTACAAAAAAGTCTCTGAGCATTTTCTCCAAGTAGCCATCAAACTCACATTGTTCTGCAAGTCACCTTAGCTCGGCGACGTAGCTCGCCACTTCCTCACCTTCAGATCGCTGTCACGTGTAGAACCGATACCTCACCATCAGCACACTCTCCCTCCGATTAAGATGCTCCCGAACCAGTGTACACAGCTCCTCATATGACTTACCTGTGGGTTTCACCGGAGCCAGAAGATTCTTCATGAGGCTGTAGGTCGGTGCCCCGCAGACCGTGAGGAGGACCGCTCTCCTTTTTGCAGCGCTTCCTTCTCTGTCCAGCTCGTTGGCTACAAAGTACTGGTCTAGCCGTTCAACATAGGCTTCCCAGTCCTCACCCTCCGAGAACTTCTCCAGAATGCTCATCGTTTGCTGCATCTTTGTGTTAGATTCGTATTCTCAACGCCAGTTATTGTGTTCCTAACACAGATGAGGCTGCACACAGGGAGGTCTTTAATAAGACACTCCAGAGTGAGGAACAGGCCTTAAGGGCCGGCTTATATACAATGCTCCCAAGGGATGCTGGGATCCCTTGGTATTTCAGTGGATGAGCTCCCTGGTGGCGGAACGTGGGAGTGCATGCTTTACAGATACACAACAATATGAATGCAAGTATTTGTTGTTGATATTCTTTATTCAGCTCGATAACCTGCATTGGCTCCCGGTCCGGCAATGCCTCAATTTTAAAATTCTTATCTTGTTTTCAAATTCCTCCATAGACTCACCCCTCCCTATCTCTGTAATCTCCTCCAGCCTCACAATCCTCTGAGATACCTGAGCTCCTCTAATTCTGGCCTCTTGAACATCCCCAGTATTAATCGCTCCACCATGGTGGTTATTATGTCTGTGATGTACTTATGAATGACTCCACGAGGCAATGTGTTGTACTCAAACTATAGTGACCTTGGTCCTTTATTCCAAACTCCAGAGTGAGGCACACGCATGGTGTGTCTCCTTTTATATTGGGCCCTGCCACCAGGGCAGGAAACCCCCGGTCTCCACCAGTTGCACCCTCTAGTGGTGCCAGCATGTCTATACACAGTGTAAAACTTATTGATAGTATATCAAGTAAACAAGTCTCCATCTTATGCAACCACACAGTGACTACACAGAGAGTACATCCATAAGATGCATATACGACAGTGGTCGTGCCTTCAGTTACCAAGACCCTAAGCTCTGGAATTCCCTCCCTAAACCTCTCCGTCTCTCTACCCTTCTTTCCTCTTTCAAGATGCTTCTTATAACCTACCTCTTGAACCAAACTTTGGTTAATCTGTCCTAATATTTCTTTATGTGGTTCGGTGTCAAATTTTGTTTGAGTACGGTCCTGTGAAGCGCCTTAGGATATTTTACTATGTGAAAGGTGCTATATAGTTGCAAGCTATTGTTGTTGTTGATTTGTTGCTGGGGTTAGATAAAGAAAGGTGGGAGATAGCTTGTGTCGAGGATAAACACTGGCATGGAACTGTTGGGCCGAATGGTCAGTTTCTGTGCTGTAAATACTATGTGATACTATGTAATATAGATTGATGTGATTAATTGTGGCTCAATATGTGTGGTAATTAATAATTATTGATGCTAATATATGATTGGATGTTGTATTTTTCCAGCAGCATAAAGTATTACCGCAAAATAATTTTTCAGGAACAGGAAACGGCCGAATAAACGTATCAATTTTTCACAGATCAGACCTGTCTAACTTCCTTCTCAACATAATGGCCCTGAAATTCCGATGTCCCGGGTCCGTACGAAGTTCCTACGGATCCGGGAAGGCATCGAAAAAAACTGGTTTCAGCGCGCAATGCGCTTGCGCTGAAAACCGGCTTTTCCGATCAGTCGAGTTTCTGGCTTGACAGATCTCGCGCATATCGGGAGCGAGGACACTTGCAGGGCAAGATTTCCGATATTTATGAATATCTTGCCCTGCAAATGTCCTTTAAAATCTTGTGCCTGAAAAAGCAGGCTTTTAAAAATTGTTTAAAAATACATAAAAACTTTTAAAAAAAATTAAATAAGCACATATGAAAACATACTTTATTGTTAAAAACCCTCCCCAATACGGTAAATTTATTTTAAGGCATCTTTAAAAAAAGTCAGAAAAATATTATTTTTTATAAGAACTTTAATTTAAATGATTCTTAAATATGTCGTGTATTTTTCTATTTTTTTATTGTTTTTTGTGTGTTGGGGGGTGGCGGGGTTCTCATTCATAATAATGGGAACTCCAACTTACGGAAAGCCATGTGACTACAGCTCCAGCCCTGCGCACATCCCAACATGCACGCGCTCCGATTCGTAGGAGTGAAGGCCTCAGGTTCAGAAGTTCGAGCGAGCGAAGCAGCAACAGGTAAGTGCGCAGTTTTTTTACCTTTTCTCTTTAGTTTGCCCACGGGAAGACATCTAGCGGAATTTAATATACCCTTTTTAACAAAACACATCAATAGTCCCTTGAATCCATTTAACTGCCTGTAACAATGATTTTGCCTGATCATTTATGCCGCAAATCTGCTATTCTTGGGTGAAAAGTTCTGCTTGATTTCCCTTCTTACTTCTTAGTTCTTAGGGCTCAATTTTGCCCAAGCCCGTTTTCTGGCATATTGCCAGAGTTACGCCTGTTTTTCTAGGCCAGAAATACGCCAGAAATAATTTGCCAAAGTTTCCCCGATCTATAACTTGAATTTGGCGCTGTGCAGCATGTCCAGTTGCCTTAGGGGTAGAGCCTGCTGTCTGTGCCAGAAACGATGCCGCACCTTCTGCGAATGCACGAAAAAAAAGTTACGTTTCTGACGTTGTTGCAACGGACGCGCATGTGCAGTACAGCTCTGAGTTGGCAATCAGCCACTTTTAAAGAACCAGTTGTGTGTGTGAGAAGGAGTGCTAGGTGAGAGCATTGGAAAAATCAGAGCTGGATTTAAAAAAGGCCATCCAGATCGCTCAATCAATGATGACGACGGACAGGAGTTTAAAGCAAATGTCAGTGAAAAACCAAACCTCGGCAAGTACTGTAAATGCGATTGATTTGGCGTTCGGCACAGCGGCACATGGCAGGGCCTATCGGGCTGCGTTCGCAAAACCTGTGGCTGCCCAAAGTCCGCCAGCAGTAATGTATCCGACTTCTCCGTGTTGTTGGCATTGTGAGGGGAAATCATCGGCACCAGCAGTGCCGATTTAAGCAATATCGTTGCAAAGGCTGTCTGAGAGTGGGGCATCTCCAGCACAAAGTGTCTGCAGATGAGCAAGCGAGCTGTGACACACCATGTGGAGGATGAGAGTCAGATTAGCGCGGATCCGGATACGCAATCCGAGATGCCAGAGGAGGAATTGTATGGACTGTACTCCTTCATAACCAAGAGTAAACCAATTTTGATTAACGTGAAGTTTAACAGGATATCGATGGAACTGGACACAGGGGCGAGTCAATCGATCATGAACGAGAGGGCATTTTATAAGCTGTGGGATACTAAGACTGTGAGGCCCAGGCTGAGTCCTGTTAACGCCAAGCTGCGCACGTACACCAAGGAACTGATAAAGGTGATTAAGGAGCTGGAAAAGTGCACAAATTAATGTGTCATATAATGGTGTGATTCACAAGTTACCATTGTGGATTGTTCCAGGCAATGGCCCAACGCTGCACGGCAGGAGCTGGTTGGAGAAAAACAGATGCGACTGAAACGACATAAAGGCGTTGTTGTCGGAGGAAGATACATGTGCCCAAGTATTGAGCAAGTTCCCCTCGCTGTTCAAACCGGATATCGGCAACTTCACTGGAGCCAAGGTGCAGATCAACGTGGACTCAGATGCAAGACCTGTCCAGCATAAAGCTCGGGCAGTGCCATATATGATGAGGGAGAAGGTTGAAATTGAACTGGACAGACTCCAGCGTGAAGGGATCATATCACCGGTCGAATTTAATGAATGGGACAGCCCCATTGTTCCTGTGCTGAAAAGATGGCACAGTCAGAACCTGTGGAGACGACAAGGCTTCGATCAACAGGGTTTCGAAACAAGATCAGTACCCATTACCGAAGGCTGATGACTTGTTTGCGACGCTAGCCGGAGGAAAGTCGTTCACAAAACTGGACTTGACATCAGCCTATATGACGCAGGAGTTGGTCGAGGCATCGAAGAGACTTACGTGCATTAACACGCACAAAGGACTGTTTATTTACCACAGGTGCCCATTTGGAATTCGCTCGGCTGCAGCAATATTCCAGAGGAATATGGAAAGTCTACTGAAGTCCATTCGCAGAACCATCGTGTCCAAGGTGACATCCTGATCACCGGTCGTAACTCCAAGGAACATCTGAACAACCTGGAAGAGGTTCTACTGCGTTTGGTCAGAGTGGGACTCAGACTTAAATGCTCGAAGTGTGTCTTCATGGCAACGGAGGTCGAATTCCTCGAGAGGATAATCGCCGCTGATGGCATCAGACCTACTGACGTGAAAACCAAAGCCATCAAGAATGCACCCAAGTCGCAGAACGTGACGGAGCTGCGCTCATTCCTGGGTCTACTCAACTACTTTGGTAACTTCCTACCTGAATTGAGCACCTTACTTGAACCACTGCACATGCTATTGAGAAAAGGCAACAACTGGGTGTGGGGCACATTGCAAGACAGAGCTTTTGAGAAAGCCATCAATCTGCTTTGCTCGAACAAGCTGCTGGCACATTATGACCCATGTAAACGTTTAGTTTTGACCTGTGACGCATCGTCATATGGAATTGGTTGTGTGTTACAACAAGCCAATGAGTCGGAGAAACTTCAACCTGTTGCGTATGCATCCAAAATTTTGTCTAAAGCAGAAAGAGCCTACTGTATGGTAGAAAAAGAAGCTTTAGCATTTGTGTACGGTGTTAAAAACATGCATCAATACCTGTTCGGTCTGAGGTTTGAATTAGAGACCGATCACAAGCCACTCATTTCTTTGTTTTCCGAGAGCAAAGGTATCATACCAACGCTTCATCCCACATCCAAAGATGGGTGCTGACATTATCTGCCTATGATTATGTCATTCGCCACAGACCTGGCACAGAGAATTGTGCTGATGCTTTGAGCCGGTTGCCGTTGCCCACACCGGAGTTGGAAACGCCACAACTGGCAGATTTAATGTTCAAGCCTGCGTCCAATGGGTAAGCAGAATGTGCAGTAAAAATTATCAAGCAAAGCATGAGGAGAGTAATCCTAGCGTCACTGCAGACCCACTTGTCTTGCATACTGCTGAGTTACAGGACAAGACCCCACACACTCACGGGGGTCTCACCTGCTGAACTCATGATGAAAAGAGGTCTTAAGACCAAGTTATCTCTTGTATACCCGGATTTAAGTAATCATGTTGAATACAGAAGACAGAGTCAACAAGGGTACCACGATCGCGCAACTGTGTCACATGAGATTTTTGTTAATGATCCTGTATATGTATTGAATTATGGTCAGGGTCCCAAATAGATTGCTGGTACAGTCATGGCCAAGGAGGGCAACAGCGTATTTGTTATTAAGCTCAAGAATAGGCAAACTTGCAGGAAACACATGGATCAAACAAAGCTGAGGCACACAGACAAACCAGAGCAGTTGAACGAAGAAACCATCAACGACCAACCAACCTGCAGTCATCAGTTAACCCGAAATTTCCATCACGGACTTGTTCAATAAAAATGGACTTGCAATTCCTAACATGGTCACTGCCACCCCCAACAAGTTCGCCATCCAGCCACCAGCCACAACAGACTCTGCACATTCATCCAAGGCCAGAATCGAACTGAGATGGTCAACCCGGGAGCGTAAAGCACCGGACCGTCTCAACCTGTGAAAGACTGTGATAAGATCTCAGAGGATGTTATTGTCATGTATGTACATGCTGTTTGTAGCCACCAGATAGTGTCATTGTTGGAAGCCACTGAGCAGCACCATGAAAGGCCAGCCATTTTGTGAGTCAGAGACTTTGGGATTAAATAAAGCACAGCCAAGGTCGTACCTTGCTTAGTTAAACATGCTTAGTTAAACATGAGTGACAGCATGTTGTAGTTAGCTGCTGCAATAAGGGAACATGCCCAGACCCCGCGCCCCTTGATAGAATCAACTGTCATTCCCAGTCCAATCCCCACACCAGCCTTTGAAGAGCCCAAAGCCAAGCCCTCCAACTTGCTGCCTGCAGTTGACACCCCCCACACCACCCCCCCCTCGCCCCTTGCCACCCCACCTTCCCTCCCCTCCTCCCCCACCCCCGGCTCAACAGGTGCACCGTACCCGAGATCTTAGAAAGAATAAGCTTGGTACCAAGCCCAGAAACACTGCACCACTGCCTGTGGGCATGGTTGGTGGAGAGTCCAAGGCCAAGCACAGCAGGTGGTCTTAGAATAAAGTGAAGGAGAGATGGGTGCAGCCTTTCTTTGCTGTTGTTGTCGTTATTATTATTGTTGTTACTGTTGTAACTGTTCTCAAATTAAAAGTTTTTTGCAAGTTATGTAAATTTACAAGTTTAAAAGTTTGTAAGTGATCTTAAAGTTTTTAAGTGTTCTTAAAGAATGATTTTAAAGTAAAGTTTGATACAAGAATAATTTTATTAAAGTTAAGTTAAGTACAAAAGAACTGTTTGTTAAACTTTTGAATAAATTATATTTTACATTAAAACTGAATCATTTCCATGATTTGTTCCATTAACACAACACAATACAACATTACGGAACAGATCCAGGCAGTAAACATGGTCCATGTGGAATAGTTGACGCTGAGCCCTCAGGCATCAGTAAAGCGTTCACGGATGAATTGCTGGAGCAAGGCTCGAGCAATCGTTAAAGGAGCACGATGGCCCGCCCTCCTCTGCCGTCGTGCTCTGGCCTCAGGCACTTGCATGGCTTCCTCATCCTCATCATCCTCCTCCTCCTCCTGCTCCTCCTGCTTGTCACCTGCATCTTCCACATCATTATCATCAGCCACTCTCACCGCAGGTTGGTCTTCCACTACCAGCTGCTGCTGCCACATGATGGCTAAGTTATGTAGCATGCAGCACACAACAGTGAACTGACCGACAATCTCAAGGGAGTACAGCAAGTAGCCTCCGGAATGGTCCAGGCATCGGAAACACTGTTTCAAGATGCCAACGGTCCTCTCTATGATGCTGCATGTCGCAATGTGCGACATGTTGTAGTGACGGTCAGTTTCCGTCCGGGTTACGCGTAGGGGTGTCATGAGCCAGATGGCGAGGCCGTACCCTTTGTCTCCCAGTAGTCAGCTCTGCCCTTCTGGCCGCTGCTGAAACATGGCAGATATAACGCTGTCATGTAGGATGAATGTATCACGGGTGCTCCCAGAGAATCTTGCATCAACTGACATAATATGATGCATGTCGTCACACATGAGCTGCACATTAATGGAGTGGAAGCCTTTTCTGTTCCTGTACATCTCGGAATCCTCCAAAGGTGTTCGTTAGACGATTTGGGTACAGTCAATGCAGCCCTGTACCATTGGGAATCCAGCAATCATGGAGAAGCCTACAGCCCTGTCATGGATTGCTTGGGCGGTCATGGGGAACTTTATGAAATCATTCCTCCACGCATACAGTACAGCCGTCAGCTGGCGAATGCAGACATGTGTTGCATATTGAGAGATGGCGCACACATCCCCAGTTGTAGCTTGAAACGAGCCGGAGGCATAGAATGAAAGTGCAGCTGTAACCTTCACTTCAACTGACAAAGCAGTCCTCCTGATGCTTCTAAGTTGCAGGTCTGCTTTGACCAACTCACAAATCGCAGTTGCAACTTCTTTGCGGAAACGCAGCCTTCTGACACAGTCTGCATCACTCAAGTGGAGGTACGAACGCCTGTCTCCATATACCCGAGGTGGGTAAGGCCTCCTACCCAGCACCCTACGGGCTCTGATGTTCCTGATGTGATGAAATCAAATCAATTATCTCCTACGTAGCACCATGATGCAGAAGGCTCGCGCACAAGGTATGGCATTGTCAGTATTGCCCCCATACTTAAATTTACCCTTTGAAAGAAGCTCAAAACGACAGGAAAGCAGGCAGGACAGGTTCACAGTTCTCTCTCTCCCCAAGGTCTGTATGGATGGACCACACCCAAGATCTTGTGACTTCTCCTCTCCCTCTCCCCCCTTAACTAATTGCAGTCTTGTGACTTTTCCCCTTCTCTCTCCCCCCACCTCTCCCACTCATTTCAGTTTGCAAAAGACATCCGATCGGCACCTCGCTCCCCGGGCTCAAAGCCTTCCAATCAGCACCTCGTTCTCTCTCTCTCTTCCCCTGCAGCCCCCCCCCCCCCCCCCCCACCCCAACCTGTCCCCTGCACGGCTTGATTTCTAGCCGAGCCCCGAGCCCCTGTGACCAGGTGCGGGGCCGATTCTGCCGGCCAAAGCTACAACCCTCCAGCCCTGCTCCATGACATTCCGTGGTGACGCATCAGTGAGTAAAAAAATGACAAACCTTCTGAAATCCAACAAACTTCCATTTACTATGTTGACAGGCAAAAAGTTGAACTTTATTATTGATTTTTACAGTGTTCTTGGCTCGCTCCAAAATCTTCGATTTAAAAACAATGGCATCTTTCAGCGCCGATTTCTCAATGTGCACTGGTTTTCTTAAGTGCCCAGAGGTTTTTCGGGAGTGACCAGATACGCCGACCCAGGAGGAAAAGATGTTGGCAAAACTGTGAAAAATTATAAAAACCGCGCAGACATGAGGGAACGTCAAAAAAAACTGGCCTAGAAAAAACGTAACTAAGTCAGTTACGCCGGCGGAATTCGCAGGGGAAACCTTGGAAAAAAATAAATACGCCAAAAAAAATGGCGCAAATGACCCTGGAAAATTTAAGCCTTCATTTTGAAACGTGTGTCCCTAATATTTGAGCCCTTCGCCACCATGAACAACCTGTCTGGATCAGTGCCCTCAATTCCAGTTGTAATCGTGAACATTTCAATTTGGTCAAAGTCTTCTCTTTTTTAAACAAAACTAATCCAACTGCTTCAGCCTCTCAGTATAGCTTAAATTCCTCCTACCTAAGATAATCTTTGTTACGTATTTCTGCACCCTGTGTACCTTATCATGAGCAATAATATCTTTATTTTGATTAGCTGACCAGAACTACTCAAAAAGGCCTCGGCTTTCGGGTGTTCCTTAATTGGGGCGTATCTCCAGTGGGGCAGGATTTCTGTCCACCCCTGAGATGCCCTCCGATCCCTCCAGGTCCCCAGGGTCATTAACATACAGGAGGTAGGCTCCTTGTCCTCTGCTGAGTAGTTCTGGGGGCTGAAATATGCTGCAGCAAGCTTGTTGTGTGAGAGAAAGTGGCAGCCAGCAGACTGCTGTGTTTTTTTTAATCATAAGGGGAAGAAAATGGCCACTTTGCGCCTCCTGTTAGCGCCTCCGGGGGCGATAATGGGGCACGAACAGCTTCTCGACCGGGCGTGGCAAAATTACCGTTGCCCGCGAACTTTCATGGCGGGTTAGCGCTGGCACTAAAACTTACCTCCTCGATCTCCTGCGCCCTGGAGATCGTGACGTCATCTGGTGTGCAGCGCCCAGTTATTGCCCCGCATCTTAAATTCACTTCCGCTCCCTGCAGCATCGACGGGCGTCAACAACGGCAGTTGCAGGAGGCGTTGTGATCTCGGCTGGCCGCTTGGGGAGCGGTTAATAAAGTCAGTGGTGGTCAGGTAGGCCAAAATGTTATTGTCACCCCTGTGTGCTGTTTGTTTATTTTTCCCATCCCACGATTGATCAGCCATGCACTCTCTTACAGTGCTTGGGGCTGCTTTTCGGGGATCACAAGTGCCGTCGCCGACCATTCCCAGCCTTACCTTGAAATGACCTCACTTTTGGCCCTTCCTTTTAAGGGAGGGAAGGAGCCTGTGAATCCGGCAGCGCTGCACGGAACATTGTGCAGCCCTCTGCCGCTACCACTTGTTCTGTAGCGCTCAAAGGGAAGTGGTAGTGCTTGATTTTGCACTCCACTTCCCTCCTGGAGTGTTAAACTGTAAGTTCACGTTGGATTCAATCGTTTAGCGCCCGGCGATACTTTTGCGCTCCGCAAAAGTTATCGTCTCAAACGGGGTGCTATGCAATTTCTAGCCCTAAGTTTTTTTATTCATTCCGGAATGTGGGCGTCGCTGGCAAGGCCAGCATTTATTGCCCATCCCTAATTGCCCTTGAGAAGGTGATGGTGAGCCCCTTTCTTGAACCGCTTCAGTCCTTGTAGTGAGGGCACTCCCACAGTGCTGTTCGGGAGGGAGTTCCAGGATTTTGACACAGTGGCTGGCGATGAAGGAACACGATTTTTTTTTCAAGTCAGGATGGTGTGTAACTTGGAGGAGAACTTGTTGATGATGGTGTTCCCATGTACCTGCTGGCCTTGTCCTTCTAGGTGGTAGAGGTCGTAGGCTTGGCGAGTTGCTGCAGTGCATCTTGTCGATGGCATACACTGTAGCCACGGTGTGCCATTGGTGGAACAAATGAATGTAGATGATGGTGGATGTGGTGCCAATCAAGCGGGCTGCTTTGTCCTGGATGGTGTCGCGCTTCTTGAGTGTTGTTGGAGCTGCACTCATCCTGCTAAGTGGAGATTATTCCATCACACTCCTGACATGTGCCTTGAGATGGTGGACAGGCTTTGGGGAGTCAGGAGGTGAGACACTCACCGCAGAATACCCAGCCTCTGACCTACTCTTGTCGCTACAGTATTTCTGTGTCTAGTCCAGTTAAGTTTCTGGTCAATGGTGACCCCCCCGCAGGATGTTGATGATGGGGGATATGGCGATGGTTATGCCATTGAATATCAAGGGGCAGTGGTTAGACTCGCTTGTTTAAAATGATCATTGCCTGGCACTTGTGTGGCCCGGATATTACTTGCCACTTATCAGCCCAAGCCTGAATGTCGTCCAGGTCTTGATGCGTGTGGGCATGGATTGCTTCATTTTCTGAGGAGTTGTGACCTTATGATGGAGGGAAGGTCATTGATGAAGCAACTGAAGATGGTTGGGCCTAGGACACTGCCCTGAGGAACTCCTGCAGCAACGTCCTAGGACTGGGATGATTGACCTCCAACAACAACAACCATCTTCCTTCGTGTTAGGTATGACTGCAGCCAATGGGGAGTTTTCCCCCTGATTCCCATTGACTACTAGGGCTCCTTGATGCCACACTTGGTCAAAAGCTTCCTTGATGTCAAAGGCAGTCACTCTCACCTCACCTCTGATATTCAGCTCTTTTGTCCATGTTTGGACCAAGGCTGTAATGAGGTCTGGAGCCGAGTGGTCCTGGCGGAACCCAAACTAAGCCTTTTTATGGTGAGGCCTGTGCTTGGCAGCACCCTGAAGCATTTGCACACTCTCCTCTTCTCTATTTGTCCTTAGATCCCCTCCCTTGACAAGTGAATGTTGGAACAGTCTAAATGGTGGTCTTGTTACCCTCATCTGCATCCTATTTACAGTGACCGTAAAGGTGGGCCAACTGTTGCCCAACAGGAGTAGATCCAGAGAACACGTGGAACATGTCCCCAAGTTTCTACCTCCACCTGCCCAGATTACCGAAAAATCAAATGGTTGGGGGGAGGGGGCAAGTAGGCCAATATGTTCTGCACATGTATCTTTTGCACAGTTATGCTGAATGATAATTGTGGGTAGATTTTCTAAAAAGGGTCAAAAGAAATCACACACTTCAACAATTCATTTGCAACCTGGTGATCCTGCCTATAGAATCATCCATTGCTCTAAAGAGCACCATGATCTATGGTTGTCCTTTTCTTTATGCTGCAGTTTTACAACAAAGCTGCCTTGGATCAGCTTATGTCATTTACCTTGACTGCAAGATAGCCATTTAAGAATGTTCTGAGTACATAGAGACCTTTTTTGAGGTGCAACTTTGTTTATATTATATATTTTTTGTATGTTGTTAAGGAATCAGAAACATTTTCTAAATCTTTAAAGTGTGAATTTTTAAAAACTGTTTTATTTTTATGTAGTGACACTGAGAAGCATGGCACCCATGCATTTTCTTGAATTCTTTTTCTATTGGCTTCCCTTTGCAGTGCCTTTTGTAATTGTACAATTGTGTAGAACGATATTCTGCTTTGTGAAGTGAGTTCGTCGCACATCAGTGTATGGCAAGATCAAGGGGTGGAAATTCAGTCGTGCCTCAGTTGGGTTGTTAACCTAGGCGAAGTGGTACTTTTAGCGCCTTGAAAAAGTTTGCGCCCCACCTGCCCAGAAATTCGTCAGAATCTGTCAAAGAGTTGACAGGGGTGATAAATCAGTCGTTGCACACCAGAGCTGCGGGGGCCATAACGAAAGTTTGGCCGGTAAATTTGATGGACCCATTGCGCATGTTTGGAACTCCGAATCAGGCCTCAAGGGAAAGCCGAGTCTTAAAGGCGCGGCGTAGTAATGCACCCATTAAAGTTTTCAAAATCACTTGTTTTCAATCTGCACTTATGTCTGTCTACCGCTGCAAACAGGAGGCTCACGCACCGTGCTGTGTGTAAACGTTACACTGACTGTGACCTCTGAGGGAAGTGCTTTCCCTTTCCTTTAAGTAGCCACCAGTTAGCAACTCTGCAAGCCTGTGCCGACTGTTTTTCCAGACTTTGTTCTTGGCGATCGCTAAATGAGGTGACCGCACTAAATTTATCGATCGGGGAGCAAGCATGGACGTTGCACCAGGACTGATGTCAGGATCGCACTGATCATCAGCAGCCAGGCGCTACTAGTTTGTGCCCCCTGTGAGCCTCTAATGAGTTCTTGGTCAGGGCGCTAAAAGTTGCGCTCCCAGCCGGTAACTTCTTACGCTCCCACTAACGCTCCCTGAGGCTGCTAATTGAGGCATCAGGCAACCGAAAATCCTGCCCCAGGTATTTTATTTCATGAATGCATTTCATTATTTTTGTAGCGACTGATGTGAAAAAATGATTGCAGGGCAATGAAATGTCACTCATATAGGGTAATGACACCAAAGGATTTAGGTTGTTCCAAAGTGGTGTTGATTTTGCAACAGTACAATCTATACAGTATGATTGCAGGCAAAATACAATCAAGTCAGGTTTCAACTTCGAATATGAGACCACTTTCAGGAGGTAGTGTCACATCACCTTGCCTTCACACCCTGGACTTGTAAAAATATAACTTATTAAAGTGGAATCATCTTTGTTGCTTGTCTATTTAGCTTTTGAATGTTAATGAAGAAGCAAAAGAACAGTCAGTTCATTTCTATCATTCACTGCCATTCCAATGCTGGTTAAGAGAGTTTTAGCACATGTCTAAGTTCACAGCTATACACTATATGATTTGATAATAGTACAGAGCTGGCCTTGTTACTAGGTGCTGTCAGCTAGCACCACTCTAAAGGTAGATACCACTCTCACACTGTGCCTGCAGTAGAAGATCTATCTATCATATGAGTACAGCAGGTGGTAATGAGTTATGACCATCTTTCTCACAAACGAAAGAACAGCACGTCAGCACCCAGTGAGATATTTTTATTCATTTTGTGGGCACTGTTGGGCTGAACTGTACAATTGTTCTGGAACACTGCACACAGCAGCATCCATTACATGATATTTCATATTTCTGTAATGTTATTTTCATTTTTGCTGCTGTGAAATATCACGATCAATGACTGAGAAAATTGCCGCAATGCCCATTTTGAACTACACAGATCTAGTACTGTGTTTAAGGTGCTATCTTTACATTCTCGTGGCAATAGGTTAAAAGATCTGGGCTGCCTGAATCTCAAAGGAAGCAGATTCACATGGTAGGTCTGTCAGTTTTCAGCTGAGGTACCTACTTGGCAGAAACGGATCTTGTCATCTCAGATGAACAAAGCTGACACAGTATGTTTCACTTTGTACTACTGAGAGTGCAGTGGTATTTGTGATAGTCTGCATTGAAACATGCCATGTCAAAAATATATTTTACTGCAGTATTGTTCTTATTTTTGACAATACATTGAGATTCGCATATTATACAATAACATGCAAAGGAAAAGAAAGACTTGCATTTTTATAGCGCCTATCATGACCACCGGACGTCCCAAAGCGCTTTACAGCCAATGAAGTATTTTTGAAGTGTAGTCACTGTTGTAATGTAGGAAAACAGAGTGCTAGGAGACAATTAATGGATAAAGCTGACATACAAGACTCCTGCCGACATCTGCTTTAATACGCCGTTCATGGAAATTGAATGGCAGAAAGACAAAATATGATGTGGAAGAATAGCATCAGCAAGCAAACTGCAAAAGAGGGCAGAAGAAAGGAAAATAGATCTATTAAACAAAGGAGGAGGGAGGCTGGGAACAGGGTATAAAGCAGAAAGGTGGGAAGGGACCTAGCACCAAGGAGGGTGTAGAGATCAGAATTGGAAAGATTAATACTGGCAAGAAGATGGAGAAGAAGTGGGTCAGACACACAACGCAACCATAATGATAGTTCAAAAGAAAAAGACTGAGCTGAATTGATGAAAGGATAAAATAAATTCAGATTCATTGAGACCATCTGACCTATATGAGTTGCAGAAATGGTGATGGGGTGATCTGGGGAACAGTGCCTAAATGTGCCACATCAGTGGCAATTTCATAACTGATTGTTAAAATAATCCTGATAGAGAAATAAACCATTGCTTCTCACTTATAAATAACACTTTAGCATAAATGTGTTTCCTTGTATCTTTTGTACTTTAAGAAACTTTTAAAATCTGTGGTCTCACGCATTCCTGACTGTATGGATGATATGACACAGATTCAGATGTCTAGTAAATATAAACTACATGTATTTGTTTTTCAGTCCGTAGTGCATTTGAACATGGAAATTATCTGGGAGATTATGTGGAAACAGTAACATATCAGAGCACGACATCATGTTCAACTAAAATGCATATCCAAAATGCTTTGTGCCTGTTGAAAACCTTTAATATAAAAATCCCTTCGTGTTTGAGTAGGATTTGGACTAAAGAAAGCAGTTGCTTGATTGTAATAATCCACCCATACTTGAACGATTTATGCACTTTGCGTAGTCTGTAAATGTGAAGTACGGCATGAACTCAGACATATCAGAGTATCTTTCATATCCCCAATGCAAGTAACACCTTTTGAAAAAAACCTGTCTGTATCAATATTTATCCGGGAGCATGACTGCAACGCATTAGCACGTTATAATTGGAAATGATTCAGATACAATGTGGATGCCGATGATGATAACCTATTGCTGAACAGTCTTCATCTCCCAGTAACTATTGTCACTTTTCCCTTTCCTTCTGTTTCTTTATTATTAATCTTTATTCTTTTTCTTGCTAACATCTTTACTCTGTATAATGTTAAAATAAATAGGAACTGTGCACAGTTGATACAACAAATGCGACCAGTATTTCATGGATTTAATATTTCTTTCCATCTAACCTATCTTTTTTTATTATCCTTTCATTCCTTTCCTGTCCTTCTTGCTACCACAAAAGCATAAACTAATAAACGTGATGCCTAGGTGTCAGAATCATTGAATTCCTCCTTTGACATTCTTTCCTTTGATTTCATCTTGACATGGAAAATGTCTTTACTTCTTTTTATAGCCATTGACAGATTTGAATTATTCAAGAATAGTGCCCACAAGAGACCTGCCAATGTCTGATTCATGCTCATCTAACCATTTATATTTGACCCCATCACAGCCATGTAACTACATCATGTAAAAATATAAGACACCGGCACATCGAATATCTGGCTGATTGTTTTCTATTAATATCACATTTCCAGCTTAGCTGCAGAAGCCAAAAATATTGATTTACCTACAAGGAAAGCACGTTACTGTTAGCCTGTATCTTATTTAGTGCAGAGGGGCACTTAAAGAGCAAAATCAATTGGATCAATAATGACAACACATTATCTGTGCATCAGAAATTAATTGCTTGTTAAATATTTTCATCTTTCTGTGATCTTGCAAGAGATCTGAACATTAAAGCATTGCTCAAACCGTGAGTGAAGCTCATCATTCACATTATTTGAAATAAATTGGAATTGTGTTTTGTTTATAGTTTCAATTCAGAGGAAACCCAAATGATTCTCACGATATTTGTGTACATCTGTCTGTGTCTATGTACATGCAGCAGGGCTTTAATGAGAGGATGAGGTGCTTCAGTCTTCTGCAAATTCTAGTCGTTGGATCAAAGCTAAATACACTTGCTGAAATTTGGATGACAAAATTTCTAATCAGCCCATCTGTGCCAGACCTCTTTTTATCATTCAGCTGTTGTACGCTGAGATCTGTAATATCAACAAGAACAGGCAGCCTAGTATGTATTATTCAGAGAGAAAACAATTACACTATGTTAGCTAGTCTTCAGCAAGAGTGTGTTAGAGCTCATCCCACTGATAGGAAACAAAAGCATTACTCGATCTTCATGAATTTCAAATGAGATCCTGCTGCCGGGAGTAGTAGAGCTGATACATGATCTAACCTCATAGTGCCTGGCTCCAGCTTCAGCACTCTCTAGTTAGCAATGAGCCTGAAGCTTGCCACTGCCACCTTATTACCTTTAATTTTTTTGCTTTCATTTGCAGAATCTGTTTCGTCCAAATCACTCTACTCAAGTTGGTTTGGGATTTTGCTCTTATGGAAGGAAGCATAACTTGTCAATTCTCAGAGAATGAAAACAATAATTAATTCAAACACAAATTTAAAAGAAATAATCCACTCAAGTGAATCATCAGTTAGTGGCTTCTGTTCATGTTTAACATTCTGCAATGGGATTTAAATGGAAATTCCACACAGAACATAGCGAGAAGGCAGCAAGCGCCGACAGTAGCACTAAGCTAAAAAAAACAGTGAAAAAGCCTGTTCAATACAATGCAACTGCTGATGTTTCTCTCCAGTTGCCGCAGTGTAAAGATAGGCCTTCTGGCAGCTACTGAAGTGATATGATTTTTTTCACAACCAGCGACCTGACATGAGTGACAAGTTCACAAGTCTGTTGTAACAGTAGGATCGCCAACCATGAAAACATTATTTCAATCCAATCCAATGAAATTGTAGACATTTCCATTGTATAAATTGTGTTGTTAAATATTGTGTTGTTTTTGAACAGGTTTTTTTTACAATTCTTTTTAATAAATGTATTGTTGGTATTTGATTCCACAAATGAAAAGTTTTACCCAGCACAGTTTCACCGTAGTGGTCTGATGCACACCATTGTTATGGTTTTATATTACATTTCCCTGGGCCCCACGAGACTTGGTATCTCACTGGTCATGGTGATAATTCTTTTGTATAATAAATAATAGGTATCTGGGAGTGAGTTACAAAGCTGTCACTCAATCTCGGTATTCTGATGACATCATGAAACCACAAGAGATTAAATGTCATTGGAGCTCGAGAGCTTGAATATCGGCCTCGAGGTCTCTCTGAAAATAATATACTGCGGTGCATAATAAGAGGTTGCTTATTGTAATCACCTTCAGAGACTCACTATAATCTTTGGTAAATGGAATTCTTCTAGTCTGTTACTGATGAAAAGCATCTTAATGTATAACAAGCTCTTAGCAAATATTATAGAAAATGCTGAAATATTATTCGATCTCATTAAGAGAGCCAAACTTTTTGAGAATGTTGTTGATTTTCCATTATAATGAGAAAGTAAATGTGTAATATGCAGATGACAAGTGTCAGCCTTGTGGCTCAGTGATCATACTCTGTCTCACTTCAGACACTTGAACATGTAATCTAGGCTGACACTTCAGGCCACTACTGATGGGGCGCTGCACTGTTGCAGGTGCTGTCTTTCAAATGAGATATTGTCTGCCCTCTCAGTAAGATGTCAATGATCTCAAGACAGTAAAGTTCTCCAAGTGTCCTGGCGAAATATTTATCTCTCAATCAATACCATTAATAAAAGACAGATTATCTGGTCGTTTATCACATTGCTGTTTGTGGGGCCTTGCTGAATGCAAATTGGCTGCCACATTTGCCTAGATTACAAAAGTGACCACACTTCAAAACGTAGTTTATTGCCTGTGAAGCACTTTGGAATGTCTGGAGGATGTAAAAGGCACTCTGTAAATGCAAATTATTTCTTTATTGGTGGTTGTGCCTTCAGCTGCCAAGGCCCTAAACTCTGGAATTCCCTCCCTAAATCTCTCCACCTCTCTAGCTCTCTTTCCTCTTTTAAGACATTCCTTAAAACCTTCATCTGCCCTAATATCTCCTTGGCCGGGATTTCGCCAACAGAGGTGAGTTCGATGCGGGCGGCATTGGTCCAGCGTAGGAAACATGTTCTGAAGTGCAGTCCTTTCTCTCCCTTCAATCTTCCGTGGCTGGGGCTTGTTAAGCCCAGTCTGTGGGTTACCCAGCCAATTAACTGGAAGCCAGTCTGATGACGTGTCATCAGCCTGTTTCCTTAAAGGGACCATTCCCAACTTTTTTTTGACAGTTTTTATGTTGGTGTTCTGCAGCATTGAGCTACTGCAAACATTGACAAACACTGTACAAAGATGCACGGCTCCAACTAGGCTCTCCCATCACTCCCTCCAGATGCTTATGGAGGGAGCCAGAACACGCGGGGCTCTTCCATTGCAATGGATAGAAGAGATCGCTCCAGGAGACCAATGCAGCCAGGTAGCACATTGTACAGGAGGGCACAAGCAGGGATGTCATCTAGAGGAGCTGGCTGCAGAGGTGCAAACTTTTCAATGATCTCAGCAGATCACGAAACTTCACTGCAAAGCCACACTCAACGTCATCTTGCTGTGCCACTTATCACATCCCCATCACTCTGGCTTCCCTGCTCTACCCCTGCATGTCCTTACTCACACCAATGTACCTTGCATCTCCACCAATCCCTCTCTCTCTCTCTCTCTATCTACATTATCAGTTCCCCATCTCATTAGCCACCCCTCACACTCATCCTCATCCTTGTCCAATCATACCAACTAACAACACACAAGGGTAGGAACTTGGGTCTTTTAGCTAATGTTTGTGTATAGTTAATGTTGATGTGTTGTCCAACATTGAAATCTTTATTTTCAGCACTTTGCATTCTTGGACAGATTTGTGGGCATCTTGAGTGGCTTAATGAGTTTTAGTGAATGGTGAGACATAAGGGTACCCTCACAATGGTAATGAATGTAAATGGAATGGGTTGGACATTGCAGCGATGCTTTATGAAGCTGGTGTGGGGTGGTGCCAACCTGGCACATCATGTGGCAGTCAGGATGTACAGCGTGAAGTGAAATAAATGTTGCTATGGTGAAACCATCATTGGCCTCCCTGGCAGCAATGTGGTCGGGTGCTGATGCTCTGTGTCTTGTGCAGCATCAGTTATTGTGGAAAGGTTGGTGTTGCTGTTGATGATGCTGGTGTGTTTAGTGATGTTGGTGTTGGAGCAGATCATGGTGGGATTCTGAGGACCAAGGTGAGATTTTCTCAAGGGCACCGATGCTGCTGGAATAGATGACAGGTGAGGTTGAGATGACAGAAGCGCCCTGTCAATGGTGAGCGAGGCTGCTCCAAATAGGTAACAGTGAATAGAGAGTTCACTGCAAACACTTCCAAAGTGCATACAGTTCAAAGGTTTCTTCCAAATCCTGTAGGCTTCAGCTTCTGACATTGGAAAGTGAACAGGTGTGAAATGGTAGCTTTTATACCACTTCTGCAGCTGTTAGCTAGCCAAAGCAATAGAGAGTCACTGAGAATCCGACACACTTACCTGGTGTGAAACCCGAGGGACGACAAAACCGTCAAAAGGTTGGTAAAATTGTGTGCCTGCTTTTAAGCCTCTTAACTAGCATTCAAATACCTTTTAATGATGTTAATTACCTATTCCACTGCTTGCTGTCGGGTCTGCTATCCGAACGCAGATCTGACAGCTGAGAAACTCACACGGAGGTGAGTTCAGAGCAGGATCCTGACCCGCTGTCAATCAGAGTCATTTTGACAGCGGGCCCGCCTCCACACTCACACTCGCAGGCCTGGGAAGATTCTGGCCCTTTTTTGGCTAATTGTCAAATTTTGTTTCATAACACTCCTGAGAAGCTCCTTGGGATGTTTTACTATGTTGATTGCACTATATAAATTCAAGTTGTTGTTGTTCTTAACAATAATACAGTAACGAGAGAAAATAAATGCTAAAAATATATAAGACAAACACTCCTGCATAGAATAAATGTTGTCCTACATAAACCTTTAGGAGTTGTTCTTAAAACCTTTGGGAATCTCATCAGATTGTGCAGGATTTTTGGAAAAAGATATTTTCAGGATATTTCAGCAAGGAATTTGGACGGTAGATTTAATATACAGATATTAATTAGAGCAATTAAGCCAATATAGTTAAAAAATATGATCATTTCTGAGTCAATATATTGTATTGTGGAAGACAAGTCTAGTCTGCTCTTTCTTTATGAATTCACATCACTATATGATTAATCAGAAATTACATCCATAGCGATTGATGTTATGTTCAAACAAAAATGCACACAGTATTATCTGGCTGCAATCACTGCACTCAGATATCTGCATTATACAGAGTTTTATCAGCATATACATGTTATTTTTTAAATTGCTCTTTCAGTATGGTATTGTATTTTGGATGAGATGTTAAATCGAGGCTCCGCCTGCTCTCTCAGGTGGACATAAAAGAACCTATGGCATGATTTTGAAGAAGAGCAGGGGAGTTATCCCAGGTGTCCTGGTCAATATTTATCCCTCAATCAACATAACAAAAAAGAGATTATCTGATCATTATCACATTGCTGTTTGTGGGAGCTTACTTGTGCGCAAATTCGCTGCCGCGTCTCCTTAATTACAACAATGACTACACTTCAAAACTACTTCATTGTCTGTAAAGTGCTTTGAGATGTCCGGTGGTCGTGAAAGGCACTATATAAATCCAAGTCTTTCTTTCTTTCTTTTGCTGTTTGTAGAAGCTTGCTGTGCACAAATTGGCTGCCATGTTTCTCACGTTACAACAGTGTTCTTGAAAAGTTTCCTCTGCCCACCTTGGGCTCGCTTGCCGTGTAGGAGTTCCAAACAGAGTGTTTGCTTTGAGAGTCTTGTGTCAGATATGTGAACACGCCCAACGGAGCTGGTCGAGTATGGTCAGTGCTTCGATGCTGGGGATGTTGGCCTGATTGAGGACCCTAATGTTGGTGCGTCTGTCCTCCCCAGGGGATTTGCAGGATCTTGCGGAGACATCTTTGGTGGTATTTCTCCAGTGATTTGAGGTGTCTACAGTATATGGTCCACGTCTCAGAGCCATACAGGAGGGTGGGTATCACTACAGCCATGTAGACCATGAGCTTGGTGGCAGATTTGAGGGCTTGATCTTCGAATACTCTTTTCCTCAGGCGGCCGAAGGCTGTGCTGGCGCACTGGAGACAGTGTTGAATCTCATCATCAATGTCTGCCCTTGCTGATAATAGGCTCCCGAGATCAAAGACTTCTTGATAAAATACAACATTCCCACCGACACCTGGTTGTCCCTGGCCAAAGATCGCCCTAAGTGGAGGAAGTGCATCCGGGAGGGCGCTGAGCACCTCGAGTCTCGTTGCCGACAGCATGCAGAAAACAAGTGCAGGCAGCGGAAGGAGCGTGCAGCAAACCAGTCCCACCCACCCGTTCCTTCAACGACTGTCTGTCGCACCTGTGACAGAGATTGTAATTCCCGTATTGGACCGTTCGGTCACCTAAGAACTCACTTTTAGAGTGGAAGCAAGTCTTCCTCGATTTCAAGGGACATGATGATGTCAACAGTGACTACACTTCAAAAATACTTAGTTGGCTTTAAAGCGCTTTGAGACGTTCAGTGGTTGTGAAAGGCGCTATATAAATGTAAGTCTTTCTTTCTTGCATTTGTGTCAGTAACAAATACTGTTTATTAGGCTACCTAAAGTGTATCTAGTGAGTCGTCACATGCTTTTGAAGTCATGTAGGTCTCCTTCTTCAGGCAACGTGACATTTCACGAAGAAACAAGCTTCAGTACAATGCCTTTTTTCAGGAAGCACTCTGATGTTGACAATGATGTGAAATTTAAACAGCAACATCAAGAAGTGTAGCGGACACATTAAACAATAAAGCTAGGATCAGTTGTCTGTAACACAATCTTACTTTTAAAATGTAACAATAGTCTATTCAATATCTCCAGCCTCCCATCCCCTCTCTCTCTCTAGCCTCTGATATCCTCTTTCTCCCCTCTGAAATCCCCTCTCTCTCCCCCCTCCGATCCCTTCTCTCTCTTCCTCTCTCTCTCTCTCTCTCTTCCCCTCTCTCTTAATAGTCGAGTTAAATGATTCAGTACAAACTACCAAACATAGTAGTAAATTTAATTTTGTTTTAACAGTTAAATTTTTTCTAGAGAATTTATCAACAAGACATTGATTATATTTCTTCCCAACCAATTAATGGATGTTTAAAAAAGGCATATACGACAGATGCTGGATATCTAAAATTAAAAACAAAAAATAGGGGAAATACTCAGTAGGTCAGGCAACAACTCCGGAAAGAGGAAGGTAGAAGAAAAGAATGGTTTTTGATTAGGTGGAAGACAAAAGATGATTAAATTACAGGTGTTAATGGCATAACAAAAGCAGGGAATAATGAAAGAAATTGAAGAAATAAAAGATCGCTGTGATTATTCGCTTTCCTCGGCTCTGTGCGGAGAAGGTCAGGGGATCTGTTGGTGGCCGGGTGGGAAGAAAGAGAGGCTGAGGAGAGAGGGAGACTGGGGGGAGAGAGAGACTGGGTGGAGGGAGGGAGTGGGGAAGGGAGAGAAAGACTGGGGGAGAGAGAGAGAATGGGGGAGAGAGAGAGGGAGATGGACAGAGAGATACGGGAAGAGTGAGACAGAGACTGGGGGAGGGAGAGACTCGGGGGAGAGAGAGAAAGACTGGGGAAGAGAGAGAGAGAGACTGGGGAGAGAAGGAGACTGGGGAGAGAAAGACTGAGGAGAGAGAGAGAGAGACTGGGGGAGAGAGAAAGAGAGACTGGGGAGAGAGAGAGTGGGGGAATGAGAGAGGGAGGCAGGGAGGGAGATAAGGGGGAGAGAGAGACTAGGGGGAGGGAGAGACTCGGGGAGAGAGAGAAAGACTGGAAGGAGAGAGAGACTGGGGGGAGGGAGAGTCTGAGGGAGGGAGAGAAAGACTGGGGGAGAAAGAGACTGGGTAGAGAGAGAGAGAGTGGGGAGTGAGAGAGAGATGGGGAGAGAGGTAAGGGGAAGAGAGAGAGACTGGGGAGAGAGAAATACTGGGAAAGAGAGAGAGAGATGGGGGGAGAGAGAGAGGATCAGGGGGGGTTGAGAGAGGGGATTTCAGGGGGGAGAGAGAGGATATCGGAGGCTAGAGAGAGAGGGGGCATCAGAGGCTGGCGAGGGTGAGGGGATCAGAAAAGGGAGGGAGAGCGTATCAGTGGGAATCAGAGGCTGGAGAGAGGGGAAGGATCGGAGGCTGGAAAGAGAGATTGGATCAGAGGGGGGGGGAGAGAGTTGATCGGGGGGTAGGGGGAAGAGAGAGGATTGGAGGGGGAGAGGAGAAGAGTTTGGAGTGGGGAGAGGAGGTCAGGAACTCGGAGGGGGAGGGGACGAGAAAGTCAGGAACCATTGTCACTATTCACTTCATAAAATAAAAATGTTATTACCGATATTTCTTCACTACTTTCCTCCCTCTGCCTCTGCACCGAACGACTTTTCATCCTCGGTGCATCCAATCTCCAACTCAATTCATCATGCTCTCTCTTCTCTCAGTTCACTAGCCTCCTGTCCTCCCTTAATCTCTCTCTCCATGTAAACTCCTCAACCATATTCATGTCCAGCCCCTCGACTTTATCTCTTGTGGCCTTGCTACTCCCATCGTGTCAATCGTAGATAAGCCCATCTCTGACCACTTCTTCATATCGCTTTCCACCCACATTCCCCTTCCAACCCCCCCAACCCTACCTCCTTCTGTGTCCGCCCCTGGAAAAAACTTTCTCTTGACTCTTACAACTGCACTTATCAACTCCCCACTGTTCAGCCTTTGGTCCTCCATTCACCATGACATCTCTGCAGCTACCGATGTGCTCAATCACACCCTCATCACCACCTTTGATGCCCGAGTCCCTGTTAAAACAGTTACTTTCTCTCACCCTGGCCGTTCCTGTCATGTATTCAACTGTTATTGTAACCCATGTATAAACTGACCTAAGTTGTACACTGTGAAAACATTGACCACTAGGTGGTGAACTTGTGGGAGACACTCCTAACCTGGACTTTCAGGTATAAAAGGGGAAGCTCCACCCACCTTCATCACTTCAGTGCTGGCTAATAAAGATTACTGGTCACAAGTATGGGCCTCGTGTGCATTTATATTATATAGTAAGGACATATTATTGGCGATGAGAAACTGGGATTTAAACCACGCGAGCATGGCCACTAGCAGCACAGACGAGAGGTACTGTGTTGGTGATGATTGGGACGATTTTATTGAGAGACTACAGCAAAGTTTCGTCACCAAGGAATGGTTGGGACAGGATTCGGCCGACAAACGCGGGGCTCATCTCCTGACGGTTTGTGGATCCAGGACACACTCCCTGATGAAGGACCTTCGAGCGCCAGAGAAGCCGGCGGACAAGACTTTTGAAGAGCTCAGTAAGTTGATCAGGGAACATTTTAAACCGGCGAGCAGCATGCACATGGCGAGACACCAGTTTTACACGCACCAGCGGCGAGAAGGGCAAAGCGTTCCAGACTTCGTGGCAGATCTCCGGCGACTGGCGAGCCTATGTAAGTTCCCAGATGCATGCAGAGCGGAGATGCTAAGAGACTTTTTTATTGAGGGCATCGGGCACGCTGGGATTTTCAGGAAACTGATTGAGACCAAAGACTTGACTCTGGAAATGCCGACTTTGATGGCCCAGCCATTTATCTCAGGGGAGGAAGAGACCAGAATGATGTTTGACAAAAATCTTGGCTTAAATGCAGCAAATGGACAGGGCGTCAACATTGTTAACGCGGGTCACAGTTCTCCAGGCAGGCAGGGGCGATCGGACATGCCCGAGCATGGAGTCGAACCCAAAGGGGGAATTCAACAGAGACAATGGCTAGCTGAACGGCGATTCATGCCATCGCAATGGCCAATACGGCCAGTAATGGGGCCATCAACACCTGTCAATGGTGCACTTAAGGACAGTTACAGAGACAGTCAGAGATGATCGACTGGTAATGGACCTTTTGTTTCCAACAATGGCTCATGTTGAAGGTGTGGAGGCAAACACCCACCCAGAGCTTGCAGGTATCAGCAATATACCTGCAGAAACTACAACGTCAGTGGTCACTTGGTGCGTATGTGCAGGAAGCCTGCAGCCAGGTTGATGTACGAGGAGGATGGACCCGATGTAAGCCCTACGAGGCCAAATGAATACTGGGGAAAATCGCTGGAAGCTGAAGTTCAGCGAGTTCATGTGGAGCACATATACAGTTCATACACCCGGACGCCACCGATAATGATGAAAGTGACATCAATGGCATCCCAGTATCAATGGAGCTAGACACAGGGGCCAGCTAGTCCCTGATGAGTATCAAACAGTTCGACAAGTTGTGGGTGTCCAAGGCCAGGAGGCCAAAATTATTGCCGATTGACGCACAGCTATGGACATATACAAAGGAGATCATTCCGGTGCTAGGCAGCGTCACAGTAGTCGTGACTCACAAAGATTCGGAGAACAGATTGCCACTCTGGATTGTCCCGGGGGATGGTCCCGCACTACTGGGGAGGAGTTGGCTTGCTGACATGAACTGGAAATGGGGCGATGTCAATGCAATTTCTTCTGTGGAGCGAGTATCATGCTCACAGGTCCTGGACAAATTTGACTCATTATTTCAACCCGGCATTGGCACTTTCATGGGGACCAAGGTGGTGATTCACATAAACCCCGACGCCAGGCCAGTACACCACAAGGCCAGAGCGGTGCTGTACGTGATGCGGGAAAAGATAGAAGACGAATTGGACTGCCTGCTGAGGGAAGGCATCATCTCGCCAGTCGAATTCAGTGACTGGGCGAGCCCAATTGTGCCGGTGCTCAAGGCGGATGGGTTGGTCAGGATATGTGACGATTACAAGGCCACCATCAATCGTGTGTCACTCCAAGACCAGTACCCGCTACCGAGAGCGGAGGACCTCTTTGTGACGCTATCCGGTGGCAAACTTTTTTCAAAATTGGACCTGACTTCAGCTTACATGACCCGGGAGCTGGCGAGTGAATCGAAGAAGCTGACCACCATCACGACACACAAGGGGTTGGTTGAGTACAACAGATGTCCGTTCGGGATTCGCTCGGCCGCCGCGATCTTTCAACGTAATATGGAAAGCCTCCTCAAGGACAGTGGTTTTTCAAGACGATATCCTCATCACGGGTTGCGATACTGAAGAACACCTCCACAACCTGCAGGAGGTGTTACACAGACTGGACCGGGTATGGTTGCGACTGAAAAAGGCGAAGTGCGTCTTCCTAGCTCCAGAGGTAGAATTCCTGGGGATGAGGGTAGCAGCAGACGGGATCAGACCTACTGCGTCCAAAACGGAAGTGATCCAGAGAGCACCCAGACCCCATAACACGACGGAGCTGCGTTCGTTCCTCGGGCTCCTGAACTATTTTGGTAACTTTCTTCCCAAATTGAGCACGCTGTTAGAGCCACTACACGTGCTTCTATGCAAAGGTCGCGAAGAGCTCTGGGGGGACAGCCAGGAAAGGGCTTTTGATAGAGCACGAAATTTGTTATGCCCCAACAATCTGTTAATGCTATATGACCCATGTAAGAAACTTGTTTTAACATGCGATGCGTCGTCCTATGGGGTCGGGTGTGTGTTGCAGCATGTTAATGCCAAGGGTCAGTTACAGTCGGTAGCTTGTGCCTCCAGAAGTCTGTCCCAAGCAGAAAGGGGCTACGGGATGGTAGAAAAGGAAGCGCTTGCATGTGTATATGCAGTAAAAAAAATGCACCAGTATCTGTTTGGCAGGAAATTTGAGCTGGAGACAGATCACAAACCCCTAACGTCCCTTTTGGCCGACAACAAGGCCATAAATGCAAATGCGTCGGCCCGCATACAGAGGTGGGCACTCACGTTAGCCGCCTATGACTATACAATTCGGCACAGATCGGGCACTGAAAACTGCGCCGATGCACTCAGCAGGCTCCCACTATCCACCACCGAGGGGGCAACCGAGCATGCTGCTGAGATGGTCATGGCTGTTGAAGCTTTCGAAAGCGAAGGCTCACCCGTGACAGCCCGTCAGATCAAAGTCTGGACTAATAGAGACCCGCTACTGACCTTAGTCAAGAAATGTGTCCTGAAAGGGAACTGGGCAGCCATGTGTGGGGCATGCCCTGAGGAATTTAAACCATTTCACAGGCGCAAGGATGAACTCGCGATTCAGGCCGATTGCCTGCTATGGGGAAACCGAGTAGTCATGCCCCAGGTGGGCAGAGAGGTGTTCATCAGAGAACTCCACAATGAGCACCCGGGCATTGTCAAGATGAAGGCAATTGTCAGGTCACACGTTTGGTGGCCAGGGATAGGTGCAGACCTGGAATTTTGTGTTCGCAGGTGCAACACGTGTGCCCAGCCGGGCAATGCGCCCAGGGAAGCCTCCCTTAGCTCCTGGTCCTGGCCCGCCAAGCCATGGTCACACATCCATGTGGACTAGGCAGGTCCTTTCATGGGAAAAATGTTTTTGGTTGTAGTAGACACCTACTCCAAATGGATCAAGTGTGACATTCTTATTTCAAGCACATCCTCTGCCACGGTAGAAAGTCTACGGGCAATGTTCGCCGCCCATGGTCTACCGGACGTCTTGGTCAGCGACAATGGCCCGTGCTTTACAAGCATTGAATTCCAGGACTTCATGACAGGAAATGGTATCAACCATGTCAGAATGGCACCGTTCAAGCCGGCCTCAAACGGCCAGGCGGAATGAGCAGTGCAGATAATCAAACAGGGGATGCTCAGAATCCAAGGGGGTTCCCTACAAAGCCACTTATCACGCCTCCTGTTGGCCAATAGATCCCGACCACACTCGCTCATAGGGGTTCCACCCGCAGAGCTGCGAATGAAAAGGACGCTCAAAACCAGGTTATCCCTTATACACCCCACCATGAAATAAATTGTTGAGGGCAGGTGCCGGTCACAATGTGACTACCACGACGGGAATGCGAGGGCGCGATGTATTGATGTCAATGACCCTGTCTTTGTCCTCAACTATGCTGCAGGGCCCAAATGGCTCGCTGGCACTGTGATTGCCAAAGAAGGGAATAGAATTCTGGTAGTTAAACTTATCAATGGACAAATCTGCCATAAACACGTGGATCAAACGAAAAGGAGTTTCAGCAACCCCATAGAAGAAGCAGAGGAAGAACACGATGTAGAGTTCACTCCACCACAGGTGACCGAACACCGGAACCAAGTGGAGGAGAGCCCAGTCACTGTGAGCAGTCTGGACAGGCCTGAGGCACCGCAAACAGCAGACACTCAGGCCAGCGCCCAACAACCGGAGCCCCAACTCAAGCGCTCTACAAGGGAGCCTAAACCACCATAGGGACCTAACCTGTGATCCCAATAAGACAGCCCTGATTTTCACTTCCTTCAGTGAACGGATATGGTGGACAACTGGTTTAGCCATTCACCGCCAGATCTGGCTGGATCACATACAGCACTATCGGGCCCTGCTCTCGTCTGCCAAAAATGCTCACTATTCCAGTATAATTCTGGAATGTAAAGATAAACCCAGGCTTCTATTCTCCACTGCTAACCCTCTTTTAAAACCCCTCTCCCCAGTCTCCACCCTTACCTCTGACAATAAGTGTGAGGAACTCATGGACTTATTTGTCTCCAAAATTGAGACCATCCGTTCAGCAGTCTCTGCCTCTTCCCTTCCTTCCCCTAGCCCACTGGGCCAAACTTCCTCGAAGGATAGCCTCCTGCCCTAGCCCTCGCCTCACATCTTTCTCTAGTTTCTCTCCGATCTCCCCTCATGACCTTTCCGAGCTCATCCTGTCCATGAGACCCACTTCCTGCTTGCTTGACCCTATTCCCAACAAACTGCTGACCACCCAACTTCCTTTCTGGCTCCCATGTTAGCTGACATTGTTAACGCGTTGCCCTCCTCAGCTGCTGTCCCCCTCTCCCTCAAATCTGCCATCATCACCCCACTCCTCAATAAACCAACCCTCGATCCCTCCGTCCTTTCAAACTACCGCCCCATCTCCAACATCCCTTTCGTCTCCAAAGTCCTTGAACGTGTTGTTGCCTCCCAAATCCGTGCCCATCTTCCCCTCAATTCCATGTTTAAATCCCCCCAATCTGGTTTCCGCGCCTGCCACAGTACCAAAACGGCTCTCATCAAAGTCACAATTGACAACCTGTGTGACTGTGAAAAAGGCAAACTATCCCTCCTCGTCCTTCTTGACTTGTCTGCAGCCTTTGACATGGTTGACCATTCCTTCCTTCTCCAATGCCTCTCCACTGTCGTCCAGCTGGGTGGGACTGCACTCACCTCGTTCCATTCTTATCTATCTAATCATAGCCAGAGAATCAGCTGCAATGTCTTCTCTTCCCACCCCCGCATTGTTACCTCTGGTGTCCCCCAAGAATCTATCCTTGGCCCTCTCCTATTTCTCATCTACATATGGCCCCTTGGCGACATCATCCGGAAACACAGCATCAGTTTTCACATTTACGTTGATGACACCCAGCTCTACATAACTACCACTTCTCTCGACCCCTCCGCGGTCTCTAAATTGTCAGACTGCTTGATGAACAGAAATTTTCTCCAATTGAATATTGGGAAGACCAAAGCCATTGTTTTCAGTCCCTGCCACAAACTCCATTCCCTAGCCACTGACTCCAGGGCCCCAAATATTCCCTCCAGGTGAAACAGCGATTTACTTGTACTTCTTTCAATTTAATATACTGTATTTGCTGCTCATGATGTGGTCTCCTCTACATTGGGGAGACCAAGCGCAGGTTGGATGACCACTTTGCGGAACACCTCCGTTCAGTCCGTAAGCTTGACCCTGAGCTTCCGGTCACCTGTCATTTTAATTCACCACCCCACTCCCACTTTGATCTCTCCGTCCTCGGACTCTTACACTGTTCCAATGAAGCTCAACGCAAGCTCGAGGAACAGCACCTCAACTTTCGATCAGGCACGTTACAGCTCAACAATTTCAGAGCATAACCTCTGCTCATCTTTGACTCCTTCGCCCCCCCCTTCCCCCGCCTGCCCCCCCCCCCCCACCCCCCCATACCCCCATTCTTATTTTTTTTTCTCTTTGCCTCCAATGGCAGCTGGTCATTATTCCGCCATTCACACCCTATCTGGATGAACCTTTTTCTAACTTCTGCCATTACAATTTCGATTTGGCCCATCATCCCTTTTGTCTCTCTAATCTCTCTTGCCTTCCACCCTATCACAGACCTTTCCTATTGTTCTTTCTTCCCTCTCCACTTTCAGTGCTCCTTTAGAATGTTCTTTTCGAACATTCGCCAGTTCTGACGAAGGGTCATCGACCTGAAACATTAACTCTGTTTTTCTCTCCACAGATTTTCTATTTTTATTATGACTCCAATCCTCTCCCCAACTCCTGTCTGAGGCTGAACCAGGCTGTTCGCAACCTTGGTGTCATATTTGACCCTGAAATGAGCTTTCGACCACGTTTCTGCAGCATAAATAAGACCGCCTATTTCCACCTCCGTAACATCACCCGTCTCCACTCTTGCCTCAGCTCATCCACTGCTGAAGCCCTCTTCCATGCCTTTGTTACCTCTAGACTTAACTATTCCAGCGCACTCCTGGCTGGCCTCCCACATTCTACCCTACATAAACCAGAGGTGATCCAAAACTCGGCTGTCCATGTCCTAACTCGCACCAAGTCCCAATCATCCATCACCCCGTGCTTTCTGACCTACATTGGCTTCCGGTTAAGCAACGCCTCGATTTCAAAATTCTCATCCTTATTTTCAAATCCCTCCATGGCCTCGCCGCCCCCTATCTTTCCAGCCCCACAACCCCTCGAGATGTCTACGCTCCTCTAATTCTGCCCTCTTGAGCATCCCTGATTATAATCGCTCAACCATTGGGGTTGCTGTGCCTTCTGTTGCCGAGGCCCCAAGCTCTGGAACTCCCTTCCTAAACCTCTCCACCTCTCAACCTCTCTTTCCTCCTTTAAGAGGCTCCATAAAACCTACCTCTTTGACCAAGCTTTTGGTCACCTGCGCTCATTTCTACTTATGCGGCTTGGTGTCAAATTTTTATCGCATAATACTCCTATGAAGCGCCTTGGGACGTTTCACTATGTTAAAGGCGCTATATAAATGCACGTTGTTGTTGTTGTTCATTACCCAATAATCAGGAAAATTAGTGGAGAAGTACCACCAACTTGCAGTACCTCGGCAAGATCCCATAAATCCATTGGCAGGATAGGCGCACCAACATCAGTGTTCTCGCTCATGACAACATCCCCAGTACCGAAGCAATGACCACGCTCGATCAGTTCTGATTGACAGGCCACATTGTCCGCTTGCCCGATACTGGACTCCCTAAACAAGCGCTCTACTCAGAACTCTGAAACGGCAAGCGAGCTCCAGGTGGGCTGAGGAAACACTTCAATGAAACCCTCAAAGCCAACTTGAAAAAGTACAACATTCCCACCGACACTGGGGAATCCCTGGCCCAAGACCGCTCAAAATGGCGGAGAAGCATCCGGGAAGGCGCGGAACACCTCGAGTCTCTTTGCCGGTAACACGCGGAAGCCAAGCCCAAACAACGGAAGGAGCACACGACAACCCAAGCACCCCACCCACCCGTCTCTCCAACCACCGTCTGCCCCACCTGTGACAGAGATTGTAGGTCCCGCATTGGACTCATCAGAGAACATATGTGTGGAAGGAAGTCATCCTCGACTCCGAGGGACTGCTTAAGAAGAAGACCCAATAATCCTGTTAACATCATTATCATCATAGGCAGTCCCTCGAAATCGAGGAAGACTTACTTCCACTCTAAATGTGAGTTCTCAGGTGACTGTACAGTCCATTACAGGAATTACAGTCTCTGTAACAGGTGGGACTGACAGTGGTTGAAGGAAAGGGTGGGTGGGGAGTCTGTTTTGCCGCATGCTCCTTCCGCCGTCTGTACTTGTTTTCTGCACGCGCCTGGTGACGAGACTCGAGGTGCTCAGCGCCCTCCCGGATGCTGTTCCTCCACTCAGGGTGGTCTTGGGCCAGGGATTACCAGGTGCCGGTGGGGATGTTGCATTTTATCAAGGAGGCTTTGCAGGAAAAAATGTTTCCTCTGCCCACCTGGAGCTCGCTTGCCGTGTAAGAGTTCCGAGTAGAGCGCTTGCTTTGGGAGTCTTGTGTCGGGCATGCGGATGATGTGACCCACCCAACAGAGCTGGTCGAGTGTGGTCAGTGCTTCTATGCTGGGGATGTTGGCCTGATCAAGAACACTGACGTCGGTGCGTCTATCCTCCCAGTGGATTTGCAGGAACTTGTTGAGGCAGCGCTAGTGGTACTTCTCCAGTGCTTTGAGGTGTCTACTGTATATGGTCCACGTCTCTGAGCCATATAGGAGGGCGGATATCACTACTGCCCTGTAGACCATAAGCTTGGTGCCAGATTTGAGGTCCTGGTCTTCAAACACTCTCTTCCCCAGGCGACCAAAGGTTGTGCTGGCACACTCAATAAGCTCCTCGCTGGAGTGGAACTGAACTATAGAACCAATGGGAACCTGTTCAACCTTCATCGCCTCCAGGCTAGATCCAAGGTCGTCCCATCCTCTGTCATTGAACTACAGTACGCAGATGACACTTGCGTCTGCGCACATTCAGAGGCCGAACTCCAAGCCATTGTCAAAATCTTCATCGAGGCGTACAAAATCATGGGCCTTACACTAAACGTTCGTAAAACAAAGGTCATCCACCAACCTGACCCCGCCTCACAACACTGCCCCCCGGACCATTTTCCATACCTCATGAGCCTACTATCAACAAGGACAGACATTGACGACGAGGTCCAACACCGTCTCCTGTTAACAATCTGTGACCAACACACAATGCCCCATCAAAGGGAATGGGGGTATAGGGAAGGTCAGGAACTTGTTCAGTGGGGAGGTCAGGAACTTGGGGCAGGGGGCCGCTCAGGAACATGGGCAGTGGAAGAAGGTTAACAACCGGTGGGTGGGGGGGGGAGGGTCGGGGTGAAGATAAAGTACCCGGGGGGAGGTTAGGAATGAGGGCAGGGACTTGTTGGGGAGGGATAAGGTCAGAAACTCGGGGGGTTGGGGGGGAAGGTTGGAACATGCTGAGGGGGCAGGGACTTGCTTGGGGCGGGGGAAAAGGTCCAAACCCGTGAGGGTGAGCCCTGTCTGTTCCCTGCCACTGCTCAAATCACCACACCCACATCATTCACCTACCAATAATCTTTATCAAGCACCCTCACGCACTTAGCACTGCTGCAAGCCTCACACGCACATCTCACAGTTTGCACAAACTGCCAGCTACTCAACCGACAGCCACATCAGCCAAACATGTTGTACGACGCTCACTGACACATTCCCCTCTTTCTTGCAGGAGAAGACGGCGCACAGCCAAAGGCAGCAGAAACTATCCTGAGGGGGAGTGGCATGCCTGCATACTCTAGTCCCCAGGGAGGAGACGGTGCTGACCAATATCTGGTGGGCCAATGCTTGAGGCCGTGGCCAGCGGTGTGGCTGAAACCATTGAAGATGACAGCATCCTCATACCTAGTCATCCTTCTCACATCCCACTTGCCCCTCATCCCACAATCTCTTCTGACTTGCAAGCTGCAGATGCAGTAACCATGCGCATCTTGCTTTCCCCCTCTCCCCTCACCACAACCTTACCTTTGTGCCTTTTTCCTTTCAGATACCCAAGAAGTGCAACATGGCCAGACAGTGGAGGAATGCCAAGAAAAAGGTGATGATGAAGACACACCATAATTTTATTTCACACTCGCAGCCACCAGTTGAGATACTAACACTGCGTGTATCTTAGAGGATAGATGCGTAGCGAGACACCGGGCACAAGTGCGCTGTAGCCAGGGCAGGCGGCAAGGATAGCACAGGTGCTAGCTTGCCGGAGGGCGAGGTCGCACACAAGTTCCGTTGCAGAGGACTCAGATGAGGACTTCGATGGGGCAGGCTACAGAAGAATGCTGATGGGAATACACAATACAATGTTTGGTGCATTGGGAAGCCTGATAGAAAGCCTGTGGTCAATGTCAAGGAGCATGGAGTGGTCTGGCACTAACTTGGCAGAGGGCTTTGCACAGAGCTTGGAGCCCATCCTTTCCAGCTGGGAATGGTGACCAACTCTATTTGCATGTTTGTGAACCCGAACATGCTGCAACATCTGTTGCTTGTCTCAGTTTCCTTTGCAACACAAGCAGCTTCATCAAGTGCTGCAGCAGAAGCTCAGATTGAAATCATACAAGCTCAGAATGCTGCCAGCATGGCTGCAGATACCAGTTTGGAAAGGGGCTTACAGGGTATCACAGGCAGTCCTCCAACAGTTTACTAGGATTGCTGAGGTGCCACCTCGGCTGGGTGGCATTGGCTGCATGGAGCACAAACCTGCTGTCCTCTCTCAGGATGACGAGACTCCGTCAGTGCCCTTGCTGTTGCCTGTTAGCCAGCCAGCCAAGACTGCTGCTGTTCATGCAGAAATGGTGCATTCAAAAGCCAGATCTTCTCGGCCCAAAGCTCCTTGAGGTCATCCTCCAAGGTCATCTGCAGTCTCCCCCATTGAAAATCAGCAGCCTTCCACCAGCCATGCTGCAGCCACTGGGGTAGTGCTGCGTAGGAACACAAGGACAGGCAAAGGCACACGTAAGACAGGAACTAAGTGAATGCACAAGGGTGATTAGTTGAGGTTTGTATGCATATGGCATGCTTTGATTTATAAATTTGGTTTGGAATGTTGATGTTGTGTTGACTTTTATCTTTGCAATGTGTCCAAGCGGACGCTGTAATGGTCAGTGACAGAGGGAAGATAAGATGTGGGACTGTTGATGAATGAGGAAATGAGTTTGCGTTTACTGGTATTGCAGTTGGATAAGTCATTTCCGGACAGCCCGGCCAGAAGTGAGCTGTCTGGGTTGCTTCCTCCTCCTCCACTTCCTCCTTCTCCTGCTCCTCTGCTGCTCGCCATATAGCTGGTGGCAAGGGCTGTGCCGTCATGATAGTGAGGTTGTGCAACATGCCGCAGACCACCGCAAATCTTGACAGGCGCTCTGCCGAGTACTGCAGGGCTCCTCCAGAGGGGTTCTGGCAGCGGATGCGTTGTTTCAGTATGCCAATTGTGTTCTCTATCACATTTCGTGTGGCAGCATGACTTTCATGCTGTGCACATGTGCTTGGGTTTCGCACCGGAGTCATGAGCTATGTCATCAAAGGATATTCTTTTTTTCCCAATAGTGACCCTCTGGTTTATCGTGGTGGCTCAAATGCAGATGTCAAGATATCAGGCATTTATCTGCATGATTTGTTATGTGTGGTCGCACGCCAGCTGAAAGTTGAGGGAATGGAATCCTTTTCAGTTGCAGTGCATCTCAGAGTTTACATGCGGCGCCCGCAAAGTGTCATGCATGCAGTCTGTGGGGAGCGCAAGCCTGCATTTCTGAACTCTTTGATTCGGCACAGTCTGGAGAGATCAAAAGGGTTAAAAGTTGGAAGACTGAAGTTTGGATTAAAAACAGGAAGATTGGATCGAAAGAGGTTGCTAGACGATATGGTGTGTTTTAGCCATTGAAACTTGGAATATGAGTGTAACTTGTTACGATGCAAATAATAATCAATGCATGGGATCAAATAAACTCCTCTGCTGATCATCTGAGTTGTGTTTAGTAATTCATGACATTGTCTGTATTTGAGTGTACCTTGTTCCTATTTGATGACATCATCTGTATGTTAAATGATCTGGTTTGTGTATAGTAATTCAGAAAGTAGTTAGCCGTGAATTCTACATCGCTGTATGTTAATTGTCTAAATGTACTATGCAAAGAAATAAGGGTTCAAAGGCTTTTTAGGTATAAGAGGTGGAACTGGTTTTTGTCACATACACACAAAAACATACCGGACGCCAGACACACTGGAATCTCGGAATGTGTGTCACAAGCAGCCACGGAACTCGGAGCAAGCTAGAGCTGCCTTTGTGAAGTATCTCAGTAACTTCCATACTGGGTTTGTTTAGTATGACTGTCTAAATAAAAGACCCGATCTTGCCTTTACTACAACTGAGTGTGTGCGTAATTCGATGTTTAAAGCAACAAAGCGAAAAGAACAAGACAGCCGTTACAACATATTGGTGACCCCCGACGTGATTTTCAAAAGTTCGTTGGCTTATTCGAAGACCCCAATGTGAAGCAGAAAGTTGGCTGAGTTGTTCGAAGACCCCGACATGATTTTCAACATTTCGTTGGCTAAGTTTTTCGAAGAAGTGTTTCCCACACATCAGTTCGAGGGGTGAGCATTCTCTTAGTTGTAATGACTTAAAGGGATCGCCAGTTAGTAATGGGAGAATTAGGGAATATTCCAGATGAGGTCCGGTCATTTCTTAATGAGTGGTTGAGTCAAAAGGGGGACCTTATGGGATAAGGCAGGAAACAATGACAGGAGGATGGACAGAGACACAACAGTCCTTAGTGGAGAGTGTCCAGTTAAAAAAGATTAAAGTGCTTGGGTTAAAAAGTGATAAAAAGAGAAAAGTGTTGGTGTTACAGTGTCTAATGCTGGGGATTCAAAAGTTAGGAGAAGAGACTGAGGCTAGAGATAGGGAAGTCTCAAACACAGAGAGCAGTTAACAGCAGTGAGTAAAGAAGTAGAGAACTGGCGATTTCAGGCAGTTCTGACGCTGGATCAGCATCTTGCTGATGAACAGAACTGTAACCAAGATCTAGAGAAAGGAATATCTAAGCTGCAGCAGATGGTGGTATTAGGTTGCCCAACGGAGACAGCAATTGATAAAGCTGGGTGGTATTCGGAGGATTCCCCAGGTTTGAGAGTTGAAAAGGGGATTAAGGGACATGCAGAATGCCCACCGTTCCCTTCCGCAGCTCCTTTGCCTTCTCTGACTTCGGAGCCTCGAACCCGTGTGGTTCGCGTGGCAATGTTAGGTCCGGAGGCAGAGCAGTTAGATGCCTCTTCGGTTCCTCAGATGCTTCACACTCCACAACATTACACACAACCTTCCGGTAATGTGGAGAGTGGGAGAAGCACGCTCGGGCGGACAAGGCAAGAGCAGGATGATTCCTCTACTCCCTATGGAACTCGTGAAGGGAGCACTACCTTAAGTGGTTTTGGGGATTCCTGGTATGAGCAAGGAGGGGTAAAGTTACAGGACATGAGAGCTATCCTTAGTGAAGTGGGACCTGCACTGCTTCAGGATTTTAATAAGTTTGCCCAATGGTGGTGTAATAGTCTGGGATGGTGGCAGTCAGGGAACATATCAGAAAAACAGAGGGTTCACACGATTCTGCAAGCTTTAGGGAATCACCGGGGAAAGGTAGTAGGTTTTGAAACAACTTCCAGGTCCCTGCTTGGTAGAATAATAGTTGCAATCTTTGGTGCTCACTCAGGGCCACAGTTAACAAAGCGGCTTGCATTATTACCAGGGGAAGGACCCAGGGAAGCGGGGGAACGTATATTCCAGTTATGTTCCTCATTGTAGCAGATGCGTACTCGAAATGGATCGAGTGCATCATCCTGAATTCATGCACGTCATCCACCACCGTGCAAAGCCTACGTGCAATCTTTGCAACTCATGGCTTGCCGGACATCCTGGTTAGTGACAATGGCCCGTGTTTCACGAGCTATGAATTCCGGGAGTTTAAGTCGGGCAATGGTATCAACCACGTCAGGACTGCACCGTTCAAGCCGGCCTCCAATGGCCAGACGGAACGGGCAGTCCAAATCATTAAGCAAGGTATGCTCAGGATTCAAGGACCCTCCCTACAATACCGCCTATCGCGCCTCCTGCTGGCCTATAGATCTCACCCGCACTCGCTCACGGGGGTCCCGCCCGCAGAGCTACTCATGAAACGGACACTCAAAACTCAGTTGTCCCTTATCCACCCAGTCCTGACCGACATAGTTGAGGGCAAGCGCAAGTCACAAAATGAGTAGCATGACCGAAATTCAAGGGAGAGATGTATAGAAATAAATGATCTTGTATTCGTCCTCAATCACGCCATGGGGCCCAAATGGCTTGAGGGTACTGTAATTGACAAAGAGGGGAATAGGATCACCGTGGTAAAACTCAACAATGGTCAGATATGCCGTAAGCATCTGGACGAAGTAAAAAAAAGGTTCAGCATGGACACGGAGGAACCTGAAGAAGACCATGAGATGGAGCTCACACTACCACCAGCGAACGTGCAACAAGAGTAATCAGAAGAATGCACAGTCCCTGAGGTCAGCCCAGACAGGCCGGAATCACCACAGGTGACAGACACTCACATCAGTGTCCAACAACCAGAGCCCCAACTGCGGCGCTCCACGAGGGAGTGTAGACCACCTGAAAGACTGAATCTATGATCCCAGTAAGACTTTGGGGGGAGCGGGGGGGGGAAACATAAAAACATAGAAAATAGGTGCAGGAGTAGGCCATTCGACTCTTCGAGCCTTCACCGCCATTCAATGAGTTCATGGCTGAAGGTGATGTCATGTTTGTAACTACAATGTAACACCACTGTATTAATGTATACACTCAACTCAGATGCACACCTTGACCACAGGGGGTGAACTTGTGGGAGACACTCCTTATCTGATCACTCAGATATATAAAGGGAGGTCCCATGCAGGGTCATCACTTCTGAAGTCCTGTAATAAAGAGTTAAGGTCACAGAGTGGCCTTGTCCCTGGAATGTGCCTCGTGTGGTTTCATGCTGTCGAGTAAGGACTTTACACACACACACACACTGGACACCAGACATACTGGAATCTCGGAAGGTGTGTCACAAGCAGCCACGGAACTCAGAGCAAGCGAGAGCTGCCTTTGTGAAGTATCTCAGTAACTTCCATACTGGGTTTGTTTAGTATGAATGTCTAAATAAAAGACCTGATCCTGCCTTTACTTCAATTGAGTGTGTGCGTAATTCGACGTTTAAAGCAACAAAGCGAAAAAAGCAAGACAGCCGTTACAACACAGTCAATGGCAATGTGCACCATGGGAAAGCCTGCCATCCTCGCAAAGCTGCCTGCTCGCTCCGTCTGCTGCTCTCTGTCAAGTGGGAATGAAATGTAGTCAGCTCTCTTGGAATAGAGAGCCTCAGTGGCTTTCCTTATGCAACAGTGGACAGCAAACTGTGAGATGTTGTAAAAGTTGATGGCCAAGGTCACTTTGCAGCCAATGGCAATGCAGTCCTTTCCATGCTCAGAGGTTGCAGTTGTGGCTGCAGCAGTTGGCAGATTTCAGTGAGGACATCCTTAGTGAAGCACAGAAGTCTAACACATTGTTCCTCGCTAAGGTTCAGGTTGGAGAATTGTTCCCTGAACACCCTGGGTGGATATGGCCTCCTGCTGAGAGCCCTTCTCCCCCTCCTGATCCTCTCCCTTCTAGCAGCTTGTCCTGCTCTGCGTTGCCTCTGCTCATTCTCCCAGTAACTGTAATCCAAGGGGAATGCCTACCGCTGCACCCATGTATAGAAGCTAATGGTTTGTGCAGCACTTACAGGGAGTGGTGTGGCAGGTCCTTCAGCACCTACCACACCACTCCCTGCAAACTTTAGCAATTTTAAAGAACTCTAGAAAGCACCAAACTCTAGTACAATTGCAAGAAAAGCTAGTAGAAATCAATCAGTAACTAAATTGTGAGTAGCTGATGATCCCTTTAAATAGCACTAGTGGGGGGTCCTTTCTGCTACTGAATGCATGTTCAGCTGTGTGAGCTTAAAAGAAGATGTTAGCTGAGGCATTGAGCTCCAAAATGGCACTGCTGGAATTAAATCAGCTCTCATCATCATAGGCGGTTCCTTGAACGAGGATGACTTGATCCCACACCAAAAGGGATGAGTTCACAAATGTTTCAATGAAGGACCCGATAATCCAGTCCTGAACTCCAGGGGTGGAAGATGCCCGTATGTGCATTTTTCAACGTGTGTTAACCATTGCACATCAGCCACTACACAGGCTTGACAGAGCTAGGCCTTTATCCAGTGGCAAGAGTTAACTGATTGACATCGTGATCTGCCTACTCTGCATACTTCCAGCCGATGCTCACTGTGCCTGCGCTAATGCCCTCACCAATATGGTGTCCGATGCAACTTGCACCAGAAGTGTGTATATGCACCGCAGATGGAATTTTGGACTGCTAAGGGCACTTGTAGTGCCCAAAAACTGGGCGCTGTGACTCCAAATTTTGCGCCCATTATATTTGAGACAAATTACAAATCTATTCCAATGAAATGAGTTGTGTTTATTTTTCATTCATGAGACATGCAGAAATACGACACCTAACATTATTTAAAGGAAAAATGAACGAGTCTTCCTAAAACTAAGTGGGGCATTGGGGGTATGTCTACATGAGTATGAATCATTGGAACTTTCTTGCAACCTATGAATGAAAGCCATTTTGTTTTTCACCTATCACTCTAACTTATTAAACAGTTTTTTGATGAGAATATGCATACATTTTAAATGAGGAGATTACAAAGAATCTGTCTTGTACTAAGCAGATTCAGCCAAATTTGAATTTAACAGTATTTGCCAATGGACTAAAACTAGTCATTGCTTTCTCAGACTGACAAAAAAAAGTCTTGAAAGCAAACGATGAAGGAATTTCATAAGAGACTTGAAAAAATCAATTGCTGCTCCAACAGATGTTGTGCTGAAGCCATCAGACTGCATGATCAGTATTTCAACAGCTGAATACACATAAAACTGAGCGAGCATTTAATGCATAATTTACTGCTGCAACCAGTCAGCAGTTTCCGTGGTGCCCTTTGCATTGTACAGCCATAGATCACATTGCTCTGCAATCTCTCGCCGCTCCTGCTGTACCTGCCCACGCTCCAATCACTGACCTGGGTTATGGTGACATCCAATCCATTCTCCCTCCTCCAAGACGTCGCTCTCCTGTACCAGCTCGCGCTGCTCCGAGGTGGTACGCCACCACGCTGGTTCAGGGCCCGCAGCTCTGCTCCTTTTATGGCCCTGACTTGCCGCTGGTGTTCTCATGCAGGTTGGGGCTGCCACGCTGGGCCCAAGAGAGTGTGAGTTCGGGGCAGAGCTGAGGCTAGGGCCCTGGGGCAGCACGGGCCAGCTCACACTGTGATATGCATGTGCACTAGGTCCGTGCAGCAGAGCTGGTTTCCAGTCGTCTTTGTTAATCCTTGCCACTGGACCAAGACCTAGTTTTGTCAAGCCTGTGTGGTGGCTGGTGTGCAACGGTCACCGCACGTTAAAAAAATCCACATACAGGCATCTTCCACCCTTCAACATGTAGTTCGGGACCTGGAATATTAGGTCCTTCATTGAAACACCTGTGAACTTATCCCTTTTTGGTGTAGAAACAAGTCATTCTCGATACGAGGGACCGCCGAAGAAGACAGCCACAGATCCAGCAATGAATTGATTTCTCAGTGTTGGAGAAGACCACCAATGAGATTAATTGCTAGTCAGTTGGCCTATAGCTTGCATTTGCATATCTGTTTCAAATGGAGCCAATTTATATGGCAAAGAAAGCTGCAGTGATGTTCCAGATTGTGCTTTGGGTCTTAAAAGTGCTCTTGTTTGTGAATTTACTCCTCAAAGGTCTCTTTTTAGGCCCCCAGCTCCCAAACACAATTGTACAAGAGCAACTCAAGGAGATCAAAGTTAGCAACTAAACTGAAGGGAAATGAGCTCCCAGCTCATCCTGCAGGTTCAGTTTACTGTCAGTCTTTCATGGTGGTAAGCAGATAGTAGGGACCGAGTGATTGAGAGTATCCATGTAGTCATTGCCAGGCATCAGTAAACTCTACTCGCACCACCAGGGTGTTATCATGAAATTAGACTGCAAACCTTGGACTGTGCTGTCTGGTGTATTTAATTCTAAATTGTAAAGCTGCATATTAATTATTCATTAGCAGAACACATTTTGAGTAAGAAACCCTCAGAGGTCATATTAGATTAGCATATGCCAGCATTTGACTGGGAAAAAAATTCACAGTTGGTTTAAATATTCTAATGCATTCAGCCCTCAAGGACTGAAAACAACACACAGAAAGCAATTCTGGTGCATCAAGCTGCCAGTGTCTCTTTTGTTGGATCTGATATTCAGTAATAGCAAAAAAGCATCAAAAGAATAACTGACTAGATACCTATTTTTGTCCGAGTAGTATTTGAAGTAGTTATTTAGAGGGAGAAAAAAGAAACAAAGAAAAATCTGAATTCTTGGGTGAACAAAACTGAAGGGTGATTTTCAGTGCTTTAAACCTGGATAGTCCTTAATCTTCTTCGCACTAAGGTACAATTTATTGTCCATTTCAAAAGTACAAATAGGTTCAGATTTTTCAGCAAAACTTCATATTCCAGACACCTCACTTTTACATTTTGTGCACAGAGCACTGCATTCTGCAAAAACATTGGGCTCAAGTTTCGGATGCCCGCTAGAATGGCGCACATCAGAGAGACCCGCCTAATTTGTAGAACAAAAATTGCGCCGAATACTTACTTCGCGATTCTCCGATAGCTGTCGGCCCATTTCCAGGTCAGTGTGGCACAGCAGGAGCTGCTGGGGGCGGAGCTACAGCTCTGCGCCAAAAACAGTGCCGGCAGCTGCATGCGTGCGCAGTAACTCCCGGCCCTCCCAGCACATCCTGTCTCCGGGACGACGACCCGATCCCAGGCCGAAGGGACGTCTCCCCTATCCCGGGCCGAGTGGCCTGACGCATCTTACCTCGTCGGTGAGGCCCTCCCGCCCGGCCTCTCGCTGGGGGCTTGCCCCGCCCGAAGAGTCGGCTGTGGCGGCAGCTGCCCGGTATCTGCTGCGTGCGGGCCCTGCCCTAAGTCCTCGGCGGGGCCCAGCTTCACCGTATTCTTCTCTCCTCCCCCATCTTCTTCTCCCCATATCTCCTTCTCCCCCTCTCTTCCCTCCCCTCTCTTCCCCCCTCTCTTCTCCCCCTCTTCCTTCTCTCTTTCCCTCCCCTCTCTTCCTTCACCCCCTCTTCTCCCTCCCCCCCTCTCTTAACTCCCCTTCCCCCCCCTTCTCCCCCCACTTCTCTTCTCCCCAGTGCTGCAGTAGGTGAGTAGAAATAATTTTTTATTTATTGAGTGATTTTTAATTTTTTAATGTTTTTTGATTGATTTATTGGTTTATTTATTGATTTATTTATCATTTATTATTGATGATAGCTCTTTATTTGTAAAAGTGAAGTGTTTAATGTTTGTAAACCGCCCCCCCCCCCCCCGCCCCCACTATCTCTCGTTCCCTACACCTGATTTGTAACATACGCCTGATTTCTAAGTGTAGGCAAGGTTTTTCTGAGTGTACAAAAATCTACACTTACTCCATTCTAAGTAGTTTGGAGTAAGTTTTCGCTGTCTAAACTTGCAAAACGGGCGTAAGTGGCCGGACACGCCCCTTTTTGAAAAACATCTGTTCTAAAATGAAACTATTCTAACTCACTAGAACTGGAGCAAACTAAATGCCGAGAATTGCAATTTCTAAGATGCTCCATTCTAAACTAGTTGCTCCAAAAAAATCGGAGCAACTCAGGCCGAAACTTGAGCCCATCAATTCTCTGTACACAGTAAAGAATTAAGTTCCAAATGAAACCTTGCCACTTACAGACATTCGAGACATTAGCAACCATTAGCTACTTCAGGCAGTTTATGAACAACTTCTTCTCCACATGATATCACAATGCTTGCTACTGCTGGATTAAATGCACAAGAGGTAATATTACAAGTCCGACATTCCAGCTGGGAACCTCACCTATTGGCAGCAGATATTATAAATTCAGGCTTGCACTGCCCAAGATTTTGTGACCATAGTTTCTTTTGTAGGCAGTACACACCTGACTTTGTGAGGTATGATATATGAGCAAAGTTGATGAGTGACAGCATGAACTAATGACATTAACTGATAACTATAAAGCCCCAATTTTATTATCCCCCCATCAACAGTGCGGGACCTTGCAGGCAGTGGGCTATAGTTGGAAAATCAGTTGTGTATGTAACTGATTCTCACTGTGTCCAATTTTCCAATGGGTAATTTTGATGGGTAGGAGGAGGCCATGCTCCTGACATGTCTGGGCTTCATTTATATGGCTAAAATATTAAAATTAGGCCCCCCTGCCTAATTTGGTGGAGTTCGCAGGCTAGCACATCCTGGCACATACACTGGGATTCCTTCCTGTGAATTATCAGCCCCATTTCTTCAAAAAGAAAGCCTGTGTGACCACAAGAATCCCTTACATGAAACCCCATAGCATTGTGTTTGATTTTTATTAAACTTTTATTAGAATACAATTTAGTATGGGTTGGGGGCGGGGGTTTGTGCAGAGTTAGCTGAAAACTGTGATGTGCAGTACCTATGCAATGTGTAAGATTCTGGATACTTTGTGAGAAATTTCTCTGACTGCCTGCCCTCACGCTCAAAGTTTCTGAGATTGAGGAGCAGGTGACAGTACTCTGTCACATACAGGAGATAGATGAACTCTTAGAATGTACATCCTGTCCACCACTAGTTCGGAAAGGAAATGGATGACCATTCATTGAAGTAGAAAGTGGGGCTACAATGCCATTGCATTGTGGAGCAACTGACCGCCAAAGGAGGGGGTGGGAAAGTGAAGTGAGGAAGCACAATCTTAATTGGAATTCCGTAGTCAGGGAATAAACAATAGCTTTTGTAGCCAAGAGCTTTGAATGATGTTTTGCTTTCCACGTGCCAAGACAAGGGGTAAAACAAAGTGGATACAAAAGAGTTTGGAGAGGGAAGAGGAGCTGTCAAAGGTCATGGGGGTCGAAATTCCGCACCACTGGAAAGCTGGTGCTCCTCCCGATTATTTGGGGTCATTACTGCCGAATCGGCGGTGGCCCGATCCACATTCAGCTCAAAAAGTTGAAAAATGGGTTCCAGCACTAAGGAGCCCTTCCAAAGTGCATTTTTCAATGGCATGGCTGTCTTAACTGGAGCGGAATTTCACCGAGATATTCAGCATGCAGGTAAGTGTTTCTAACGAGCTAGCTGGCCAGGGTTTGCAGCTAGGCCCTGAGGAAGGAAGTTGGGTTGAAGGATGGCTGGCATGAAAGCAGGAAGGAGGGCGAACTGCTTTACAGATTTGGAGCTCGACACCCTGATGCAAGGTGTGGAGGATAGATGTAGACTGATGTTTCCAGACGTGGGGAGAGCAAGCAGCCAGGTGATTAATAATGTGTGGACTAAGATTGCAGGAGCTGTCAGGCACCTCCATCTATCAGAGGGCTCCAGTGTAGTGCAGAAAGAGATTCCAGGACACAATCCGGCTTATGAAAGTGAGTACCTCTTCCACCAACTGCTGACTTTGCATCTGCGAGACTCTCCTTCAACATGCTCTTATTTCCCATACTCACTATTTAGTCACTCAAGCAGCATTTCATTGTTGACGCTGCTTTTCATATATGTGTGTGTTCTCGCAATGGAGGCTCCTTCCTGTCTCACACGTTCAGCTGCATGTCATGGACAAACATTTGTGCACTCATTTTTGATGCGTCATCACAGTCGTACTCAATAACCATTCTTTCTTTTGCAGGCTAAACTGGCTCACAGTAGAGGCAAGCAAAGAATGACTGCGGGTGGCGACACAGAATGCAGGTGCTCACACCTCTGGAGGAGAGAGCTCAGGCGTTGGTCGATGGCCATGCTGCATTCCCTGTGACTGGCGGTGGTGCTGACACTGATGTATGTAAGTGAAGGTCCTTCTTTAATGCACTCTCTCCTTTAATGCACCAGCGCCGACTGTTCCTTTCCTTCATGGAAGTCTGCTAGTTGCATCTACCATGCCTTCATCCTCCACCTCCCCCTCACGGCAGCCCTTCTCCCATTTATGCTTGCAGGTGTCATGCCCCCTGTGGGCAGCGGAACTCACGACGCCAATATGGGCACCATGGGTAAGGGAGGCCGTCGTTGAATGTGCTTGCTACTTGAATGCACCAGCGCCTACTGTGCTTTTCTGTCCAAAAGTGTGCTAGTTGCAGGCTCCATGCGCCAATCCTCCACCTATCCCTCATGGCAGCCCTTCTCCCATTTATGCTTGCAGATGACACACTGAGTGGCAGCATAGGAGAAAGGGACACACCACCTGTGAGACCAGCTGGAGGCCTGCAGCACAGGCCTTTGGACATAAGCCCACCAATTTCCACAAGCAGTAATGATGAATTTGATGCCTCGAGCACTGAAGAGACCATTGACAGCACTCCCCGGCACATTGATATGACTGATTAAGAGGAGGAGGAGGAGGACACAGATGGCACAAGTGCATCACTGCTTCCACCTATACGCGCCAGCTCAGTTACTGATAGGAGTGCGTGGTCTGAAGTAGTTGACGTGGTAGGTGGGGAGCCACTGGGTATTGCACTGGGGACGAGCGGGCTGCAGCATGGTGATGGGGCTAGGCAATTCGATGGGGGGGTGAGGTGGTGAGTCCACACCGGAGTTCTGCTGACGAGGACTCAGATGATGCCATCGACATAGTGGCTTACGAGAGAAGGGTGGAGGCCATGCATTCCCAAATCTTGGGGGCACTGACAAGGGTGCCAGAGAGGCTGTCAGAAGTGGTCAGACATGTGGAGTACTCCACCTCCCGCATAGTGGACAGCTCTGCGCACACCATAGAGCCCATCATTGCCAGTGTGGTGGATTCTCAGAGTGTCTGTGCAGATCCAGCTGTGATGCCACAACCTGCAGGTGATGTGGCAGCTGCCATTTCGGCACAGGCATGAGTGAACAATCGCATCGGTGCTGGATTGGAGAGGATGGCTGCGGCCCTGGAAGCTCACAATGCTCTTATGCTCTTTGGGCAACAGTCTTAGAACTGCCAAGGAGCGTCAAATTGCTGCCATCTCTCGTGGATTTGAGACTGGCTTCTCTCATGCAGTCGCAGCTCGATGCCACCAGACACCTCAGTGTTGCGTTCGCGACTGGGTCCAACACGAGCCACGGGGGACCTCCGGTCTTGTGCCAACGCACCGACCTGACCTCCCTCAGTTTGGTGGGGGTTGATAAGGTGCTGCCCCCGGTGGGGGGGGGGGGGTGGGTGGGGGGTGATGCAAGCTCCTCAGATCAAGATCCTGATGATGTGCTCTCTCAGGATCACAGCATTCCTGGTCCCAGACCTCCTACTCCTCCAGTGCCTCCATGCATGGTTCCACCCAAGCCAAGCCAGACTGCATCCTCCCAGGAGGATGCTGCCCAGTGTGCACCCGGCCCTTCCAGGCCCAAAGGTGTTCGACAAGGACAGCTGTAGCTCCCACACAACAACCACAGCAGCCTTCCCATGCCCATGATGAAGCCACAGGGGAGACACTTAGGCATAGTGGTAGGGTAGACACACGTAAGAGGTGTTATAAGGACATGCACAGGGGAAAACATAATTATTGGTGTTAGTTGATGGTAGTCTTTTTGTTTATGTTGTGTTTTTGCACTGAATTGAATATTTTGATAAATCTTTATTTTTGACACATATCTGGTTAGGTGTTCCATTGAAAAACATAGAAAATAGGTGCAGGAGTAGGCCATTTGGCCCTTCGAGCCTGCAAAGCCATTCAATGAGTTCATGGCTTAACATTTGGGAGTGGGCAATTGTGCGCAAAGGCGTTTATTGGGATGGCCATTGAAAGTGGGAGCTGAAGGGTCATGTGTAGATGAGATTATGTGAATCGAACAGCTATGAGACGCAGCTGCACCTCCCTTGCAGGATTGCGATGGGGACGACACCTCCTAGCTCGGTGGCGATGGGGATCCTCCTTTTCCTCATCATCCTCCTCCTCCACTTTCAAAGGTAGAATTCTTTATTAAGGTGGAGAGTAACACAGTTCAATCAGAAACGAGGGTCCTGAACTTAAGGAAAGGTAACTTCGACGGCATGAGGCGTGAATTGGCTAGAATCGACTGGCGAGTGATACTTAAAGGGTTGACGGTAGATAGGCAGTGGCAAACATTTATAGATCACATGGATGAACTTCAACAGTTGTACATCCCTGTCTGGAGTAAAAATAAAACAGGGAAGGTGGCTCAACCGTGGCTAACAAGGGAAATTAAGGATAGTGTTAGATCCAAGGAAGAAGCATATAAATTGGTCAGAAAAAGCAGCAAACCAGAGGACTGGGAGAAATTTAGAATTCAGCAGAGGAGGACAAAGGGTTTAATTAGGAGGGGGAAAATAGAGTACGAGAGGAAGCTTGCCGGGAACATAAAAAGTGACAGCAAAAGCTTCTATAGATATGTGAAGAGAAAAAGAGTAGTGAAGACAAATGTAGGTCCCTTGCAGTCGGACTCGGGTGAATTTATAATGGGGAACAAAGAAATGGCAGACCAATTGAACAAATACTTCAGTTCTGTCTTTACGAAGAAGACACAAATAAGCTTCCGGATGTACTCGGGGACCGAGGGTCTAGTGAGAAGGAGGAATTGAAGGATATCCTTATTAGGCGGGAAATTGTGTTAGGGAAATTGATGGGATTGAAGGCCGATAAATCCCCGGGGCCCGATTGTCTGCATCCCAAAGTACTTAAGGAAGCGGTCCTAGAAATAGTGGATGCATTGGTGATCATTTTCCAACAGTCTATCGACTCTTGATCAGTTCCTATGGACTGGAGGGTAGCAAATGTAACACCACTTTTTAAAAAAGGAGGGAGAGAGAAAACGGGTAATTATAGACCGGTTAGCCTGACATGAGTAGTGGGGGAAATGTTGGAATCAATTATTAAGGATGAAATAGCAGCGCATTTGGAAAGCAGTGACAGGATCGGTCCAAGCCAACGTGGATTTATGAAAGGGAAATCATGCTTGACAAATCTTCTGGAATTTTTTGAGGATGTAACTAGTAGAGTGGACAAGGGAGAACCAGTGGATGTGGTGTATTTGGCTTTCAAAAGGCTTTTGACAAGGTCCCACATAAGAGATTGGTGTGCAAAATCAAAGCACATGGTATTGGAAGTAATGTACTGGCGTGGATAAAGAATTGGTTGGCAGACAGGAAGCAGAGAGTCGGGATAAATGGGTCCTTTTCGGAACGGCAGGCAGTGACTAGTGGAGTGCCGCAGGGCTCAGTGCTGGATCCTCAGCTCTTTACAATATACATCAATGATTTGGATGAAATAATTGAGTGTAATATCTCCAAGTTTGCAGATGACACTAAACTGAGTGGTGGTGTGAGCTGTGAGGAGGATGCTAAGAGGCTGCAGGGTGACTTGGACAGGTTAGATGAGTGGGCAAATGCATGGCAGATGCAGTATAATGTGGATAAATGTGAGGTTATCCACTTTGGTGGCAAAAACACGAAGGCAGAATATTATCTGAATGGCGGCAGATTAGGAAAAGGGGAGGTGCAATGAGACCTGGGTGTCATGGTTCATCCGTCATTGAAAGTTGACATGCAGTTACAGCAGGTGGTGAAGAAGGCAAATGGCATGTTGGCCTTCATAGCAAGGGGATTTGAATATAGGAGCAGGGAGGTCTTACTGCAATTGTACAGGGCCTTGGTGAGGCCTCACCTGGAATATTGTGTTCAGTTTTGGTCTCCTAATCTGAGGGAGGTAGTGCAGCGAAGGTTCACCAGACTGATTACAGGGATGGCTGGACTGACATATGAGGAGAGACTGGATCAACTGGGCCTTTATACACTGGAGTTTAGAAGGATGAGAGGAGATCTGACGGGACGGGACAGGGTTAGATGCGGGAAGAATGTTCCCGATGTTGGGGAAGTCTAGAACCAGGGGACACAGTCTTAGGATAAGGGGTAGGCCATTTAGGACTGAGATGAGGAGAAACTTCTTCACTCAGAGAGTTGTTAACCAGTGGAATTCACTGCCGCAGAGAGTTGTTGATGCCAGTTCATTGGATGTATTCAAGAGGGAGTTAGATATGGCCCTTACGGCTAAAGGGATCAATAGGTATGGAGAGAAAGCGGGAAAGGGGTACTGAGGTGAAGGATCAGCCATGATCTTGTTGAATGGTGGTGCAGGCTCGAGGGGCCGAATGGTCTACTCCTGCACCTATTTTCTATGTTTCTATGTTTCTATGTTTTAGGTGGTACTGCTGGCTTGACCTCCAGCGGCTGTCCCCTCATGAGGGCCAGGTTGTGCAGCATGCAGTAGATCACGACGCATATGAAGATCTGTTCAGGAGAGTACTGCAAAGCGTCACCAGACTGATCCCAGCAATGGAACCTCGACTTAAGAATGCCAATGCAGTGCTCGATGATGCACCTGGTGCCACAATGAGCACCATTGTGTGCATGCTCTGGCGCTATCCTGGGGTTCCGCAGTGAAGTGAGCAGCCAAGTGAACAGGAGATATCCCTTGTCCCCAATCAGCCAACCGCAATCTTGATTTGGGCCAGTGAAGAAGGCGGGCAAACTGGTCTGGCACAGTATGAAGGAATCATGGCTGCTTCCTGGGTACCTGCCAGGATCCACCGCTGGAGGTGAGACACGAGCTACACATTCAACGAGTGGAACCCCTTACGGTTCACAAAGATCTCAGGGTGATGTAGTGGCGCCCTCAGCCCAACGTGTGTGCAGTTAATGGCATCTTGCACCCTCGGGAAGCCTGCAATTTGGGCAAATCCGGCCTGCCGCTCCACCTGTTTGTCCCTTGTAATGGGAAATGAGATGTACTGCACTCTTCTCTTGTAGAGTATACCTGTGACCTGCCGGTTGCACCAATGTGCGGAGAATTGCGAGATGTTGCCAATGTCTGCAGTGGCAGACTGGAAAGACCCCGTGGCATAAAAATTCAATGCGATGGTGACCTTGGTTTCTATGGTCAGGGTGGTCCTCAGCGTTGTGTGAGACTGGAGATCCTCGCGCAGGGCAGTGCAGAGCTTAAGTACATCTTTCCTAAATCTTAGACTTCATGAGCATTGCTCATCAATGAACTGGAGGAAGGAGAACTGAGGTCTGTAGATCCTTTGAGGGTAGGGCCGCCTTCCCCCACCTCTGCGTTGACCACCTCCCTGGCAGCTGGATGATGCCCATCTCCCTGGTCCTCCTGATTGTTGGGCGCCTCTGGAGGCTTTTGCTGGCAAGGCTCCTGGCCAAGTATTTGTTGGGGGAGGGTTGTAAATCTCTGGAATTCTCTGCCCCAGAGAGCTGTGGAGGCTGGGTCATTGAATATATTTAAGATGGAGATAGACAGATTTTTGAACGATAAGGGAGTAAGGTTATGGGAAGCAGGCAGGGACGTGGAATTGAGTCCATGATCAGATCAGCCATGATCTTATTAAATGCCGGAGCAGGCTCAAGGGGCTAGGTTGCCTACTCCTGCTCTTATTTCTAATGTAAAAACCTGGCGGGGTCACTGCCGAAAAAAACCCTCTCTTTTTACAGCTGAATATGGATGGCATGGCCGCGTAGCAGCTGTGCGCGCCCTGATGACATCACCGCATCCAAAACCCCTTTACCGCTGTTTCACCTCGCCGATTCCGGCGGAAGTGCTCACCGCTGGAACCCTCCACCCCCCCCCCCCAACCCCCGAGCTTAATATGCATCAAGGGGGCCAATACAACGGTACGCGGCAGCCGATCGATTTTTATCGATCGGCCGCCGAAGACGCGCATTAACGATCCCTCCAGGAACACTGAATTTCGACCCCATGGTTCGTGTTTGAGCCCTTGGCATAGAAGGCAATATAGTTGAGGTCCTGTAAAGATAGATTGATCAATCCAGAGAGTGATTGAAGAGTAGGACCTCAAAGGCAATTATCTCAGAATTACTCCCAGTGCCAGTTGCTACTCAGTAAAGGAATAGTAAGAAAAGGGAGGTAACTGCATGGTTGGAGAAATAGACAGAAAATGGCAGATGGAGAGTATGCAATTGTTATGCACATGCTTGGAACGGGATTACTGTGATTTTTATCCTTAAAAGAATATTTTGTCTTGTTTGTTTACAAAACATACGAGAGAAGGAGGGTGGAGCAATTAGATGGGATGTATAAATAAGGAAGTAGTACTGGAAAAGTTGGTAGATCTCAAAGTGAAAAAGGCACTGGACCCTGATAACATCCTAGTATGCTGTGGGAAGTGAGAGAGCAAATGGCAGATGCTCTGACCACAATCTTTCAAACATTCTTGGATATTGAAGATATGGCAGCAACATGAGGTTTACCAATGTAATACCTCTGTTTAAGTTACAAGTTTTTGTTGTTGTTGTTGGAAAAAGGGATAAACTAGCTAACTATAGACCAATCCGCCTGACATAGTTACCAGGTAAGGCTTGGAGACAACGATACATTTGTAAACTGCACCTGAACCCACGTTGTACATGTTCATCAAACCAACTCAGGACTGCATACATTCATTCATTCTTACCTCATGCACAATCTTGGAGCAGAAAATACAAATTTTGCACTGCTGAGAAACATCCATTGTGATGTTGTGCTTCTGACATTGCATCTCCATTGTTCTTCTTTACTCATAACACATCACTTGACCCAAAACCAGCCAGTTTGCATCATTGGATCAAAGCATAAAAAGCAATTTATATATATTAAAGGAGGGATGTTCAAATTCTTCCGATGACTTAGTAAGTTTATCCATTGAGTAGCTGAGCCATACAGACCAGAAACATTTCAGGATTGATCGCAGAATTGATGTTGAGTTAATTGATCCTCTCAGAACAGCAGTTGGGATGCTAGAATTGACCTCATTATTGTGGGTTTGAGAAGGGAAAAAAACAGTCACAGTACTATCCAGTGACTTTTGTTGGGGGTGCATATGTGTGGACATTGAGGGAGGACAGAATGTGACTCAGCTGTAATGACATATGGTCGAATAGCCTATCTTCTGCCAATGTTAATATATGAATAATCATCACTCAAGCGAGGAATCAAAGGGTAAGTAGTGCCACTGGATCTGTACCCAGCAAAGGACCACAGATCTCAGTGGAGGAAGGGAGGGAAGAAATGCCTTTGTGCTTTTTGCTATGCATTTGTATCAGTGACGAATACAAAACCCTATATTTACTGGACTAATAATCCAGAGAATATGAGTTCAAATCCCACCATGGAAGTTTCAGAATTTGAATTAGGGTTAAAAAAAAATCTGGAAATGAAAAAAGCTGATTTCAGTAAAAGTGACCATGAAGCTGTTGGATTGTTGTAAAAACTCCAACTTCTTCACTAATATCCTTTAGGGAAGGAAACCTGCCCTCCTTTGGAAATTGGGAAATGTTGGTGTTCAGAGTGACCTGGCTGTCCTTGTACATGAATCACTGAAAGTTAAAATGTAGTTACAGCAAGCTAGAATCCTCCTCAACCGTCTTCTCCCTGTGGCTGAAGAGCTCCTCCCAGAATCACAATGCGGATTCTGTCCACGAAGGGATAAAATGGACATGGTCTTCGCCACGCGACAACTACAAGAGAAATTCAGCGAGCAGCACCCACCTTTGTACATGGCCTTCTTTGACATTACAAAGACCTTTGACATTGTCAACCGTGAGGGACTATGGAGCGTCCTCCGCTGTTACGGCTGCCCCCAAAAGTTTGTCCCCATCCTTCATCTGCTCCATGACGTGATCCTGACCAATGGATCCACCACAGATCCAATCCACATCCGGACCGGGATCAAGCAGGGCTGCATCATCGTGCCAACACTCTTCTCGATCTTCCTCGCTGTAATGTTCCATCTCACGCTCAACAAGCTCCCCGCTGGAGTGGAACTAAACTATAGAACCAATGGGAACCTGTTCAACGTTCATCACCTCCAGGCTAGATCCAAGGTCGCCCTATCCTGTCATCGAACTATAGTACGTGGACGACGCTTGCATCTGTGCACATTCAGAGGCTGAACTCCAAGCCATCATCAACATCTTCACCGAGGCATACGAATGCATGGGCTTTACACTAGACATCTGTAAGACAAAGGTCCTCCACCAACCTGATCCCACTGTCCCCCTGGTCATCAAAATCCATGGCGTGGCCTTGGACAACGTGGACCATTTTCTATACCTCGGAAGCCTATTATCAGCAAGGGCAGACATCGATGATGAGGTTCAACACCGATCCAGTGCACCAGTGCAGCCTTCAGTCACCTGAGGAAGAGAGTGTTCGAAGACCAGGACCTCAAATCTGGCACCAAGCTTATGGTCTACAGTGCAGTATATGGCTCAGAGACGTGGACCATATACATAGACACCTCAAAGTGCTGGAGAAATACCATCAATGCTGCCTCCGCAAGATCCTACAAATCCACTGGGTGGACAGACGCACCAACATCAGTGTTCTCGATCAGGCCAACATCCCCAGCATCGAAGCATTGACCACACTCGACCAACTCCGTTGGGCCACATCATCCATATGCCCGACACGAGACTCCCAAAGCAAGCGTTCTATTCGGAACTCCTACACGGCAAGCGAGCCCCAGGTGGGCAGAGGAAATGTTTCAAGACACCTTCAAAGCCTCCCTGATAAAGTGCAACATCCCCACTGGCACCGGGGAATCCCTGGCCCAAGACCGCCCTAAGTGGAGGAAGAGCACCGGGAGGGCACTGAGCACCTCGAGTCTCGTCGCCGAGAGCATGCAGAAAACAAGCACAAGCAATGGGAGGAGCATGCGGCAAACCAGACTCCCCACCCATCCTTTCCCTCAACTACTATCTATCCCACCTGTGACCGAGACTGTAATTCCCATACTGGACTGTTCAGTCACCTGAGAACTCACTTTTAGAGTGGAAGCAAGTCTTTATTGCAAGAAGATTTGAATATAAGAGTAAAGATATCTTACTGTAATTATATTATCATCATAGGTAGTCAAACGAGGATGACTTGCTTCCACACCAAAAGGAATGAGTTTGCAATGTTTCAGTGAAGGACCAGGTATTCCAGTCCTGAACTCCAGGGATGGAAGATGCCTGTGCGTGGATTTTTTTAACGTGTGGTGACCGTTGCACATCAGCCACCACATGGGCTTGACAGAGCTCGGCCTTTATCCAGTGGCAAGGGTTAACCAGGACAACTGGAGACCTGTTCTGCTGCACGGACCAAGTGCGCACACATATCGCAGTGTGGACAGGCCCATGCTGTACCTGGGCCCTTGGTTCTTCTGGGTCCCGTACCTCATTTGCCGCACCTCTGCCATGATCTCTCGCTGTTCCTCCACCACAAACATTCGCCGCACCTCTGCCATAAACTCTCACCACTCCTCCTCCACGGTCTCGCGCCGCTCCTCTGCCACAAAACATTCACCATATCTCCGCCGCGATCACTCGCCGAATGTCAGCCACGATCCCTCACCGCTCCTCCGCCCTGATCATCCGTCACATTCCTGCCTCGATCTCTTGCCGCTTCTCTGCCCCAATCATTCGTCACATCTCTCGCCGCACATCCGCCCTGACCTTCTCACGCCTCTGCTGTACCTGGGCCCCGCCAATGTTCCTGACCACGCTCCAAATGGCAACCTGCATTTTGATGACGTCATCCAGTCGCCCAGAGGCATGCAGGTTGGGGTGGCCCACGTTATTGCAGGGTGGGCCAGCCCGACCTGCGAGAGGATACCACCGCAGTTCAGGAGGATAAAAGAGTGTCATTATATAAGGCCCTGGTGAGACCACACCTGGAGTATTGTTTAGAGTTTTGGTCTCTTTACCTATGGAAGGATATACTTGCCATAGATGGAATGCAACAAAGGTTCACCAGACTGATTCCTGGGATGGGGGGATTATCCTAGGAAGAGAGATTGAGTAGACTAGGCCTATATTCTCTAGAATTTAGAATAATGAGATCTCATTGAAACATACAGAATTCTTACAGGGCTTGACAGGGTAGATGCAGGGAGGATGTTTCCCCTGGCTGGGGAGTCTAGAACCAGGGGTCACAGTCTCAGAATAAGGGGTCGGCCATTTAGGACTGAGATGAGGAGAAATTTCTTCACTCAGAGGGTGGTGAATCTTTGGAATTCTCTACCCCAGAGGGCTCTAGAGGCTCAGTTGTTGAGTATATTCAAGACAGAGATCGACAGATTTTTGGATATTAAGGGAATCAAGGGATATGGGAATAGTGCAGGCAAGTGGTGTTGAGGTAGAAGATCAGCCATGATCTTATTGAATGGCGGAGCAAATGGCCTACTCCTGCTCCTTTTTCTTATGTTCTCCTTACCCAGTCTGACATATATATGATTTCAGTCCCACATCAATGCGGTTGACTCTTTACTGCCCTCTGAAGTGGCCTAACAAGCCACTCAGTTATCTCAATGCTATGTACAGCACACCACCACCTTCTCAGGTTAACTATGGGCAGGCAATAAATGCCAGTCTTGCCAGTGACACTGAGAATTAATATTTTTTAAATGTGATGTTTGGTACTGGCAATTCATCCCAGCCTAATTCCTGATGATGTTAGATAATGGAAAACAAGTCTGTGCAAGGGAAATGCAATACTCAAAAGGTGGATTTTACACTGCAGTGGCAAACTGACAGCCGAAATAAATTGTTCTTGGGATCAAATAGTAGGTAGATTCAGGAACTGTCTGCAAATATGAAACATTGATATAATTAAAACCTTTAGCTCCATTTATACCTCTTCTTTAATAATAAAAAAACACAGGCTTGGTAAAGTGGATCTGACTCTGACACTATGCACTCACTTGTTCAGGCCTGTTATGTTTCATTTGCATTTTCAATTATCGGAGCTTTCACTGTTACCGAGAAAGAGTGTTCAATGAAAATGGAGCTGTTATAATGCACATGTGCACTTTGTGCACCATGTTGTAATAATCAAGACAATCTCATCAGTGACAGTTTGCCTGAGCAGCCGAGGCAGATGTATAGCCATTACTGTGTCCACTATATGGATCCTTATTAGACCAATAATTAACTTATACTAAGTAGGATCCCTGATAATGAGTATCTAAATACAAGGAAAGCCAAAATGACCCAATCTGTCCAGATTGTCATTAGTTCACCATTACTGATTTACACAGGAATAATTACGCTCATCTCAGTCTGAGCACTTTATACTGTCTGGAGAAAGAGAGACTGATACTTGTAATACTGTTAACAGTCAGTTTATCTTACTTTCTGCTATGCCTAGATAAATATTTACCACTGGAAATAACTATTTCTCCCAAAGATAATTTCTACAGATTGCAATGCTTATGTCACTTTAAATTAATTAGGCATTAATCACACATCAGGAAGTTTTAAGCAGTGTTAACACTGGCAATGGAGAACTTATGGATTGTGTATGCTATTTTACAAGCAAACATTGTTTTGAATTATTTAACTTGGGTATACTTAGTGACAGTATAAAGGTATAGAATTGAAGAGTCTATTGGACTAATAAACTACCCAATGATAAAATGCTTACTTTTTGTAGCATTTTAATCACATGACTATCATCAGATCCTAAAACATTTTGAATTAATGAGATAACTAATGTAAGAATGGCTCAATTAAGAATATGTTGCTACTCTGTTGAAATCGCATACAAAAAAAGAGTTGGGGTGGATTAATTAAAGATTTCTCAAAATTACATACTCAAGAAAGAACATCCGTATTTTACGAAGCTTGTTGCGTTTTGGGATTTCTGCCATTTTATCATGGAAGGATTCAGGTATGATTTATATTCAAATATATTTAAATTCAAGTGAGTTCACAAATCCAGTCAACAGTTGGAGCGGGGTGGGGAGTTGTGCAATCAACTCAGATGAGTGAACCAAATGCAATTGTTATTCTTAACTATCTATGACAAGTGGGGGTAGTTATCAGTATTATTAGTCGGTATTACTTGTAAAATGACTCCTTTGTTTATTAGTGTGCAAATAGCTCAGAAAAATGTGAGAAACTTACCCAGTTTTTCAGATATTTCACTCTTATCGGATATACCTGTTTATTTTGCTCAATCCTAAAGTACTATTCATTGTTTTTCTTGCTAAAGACAATCGCATTAATGTAAAATGGAGTTTCTTCCTCAAAGCCAAGGACAAATCATTAAGATTTTACAATTCATTTTGAGAATATTTAGCCAAAAGGACTGAATGCCTTACATTTATTGATTGGTCTAAAGTCTCCAATGAAACTACCGTGCATAAGCTGAATTGTTGCTGATGTGGTCTGAGATGCCATATCAGTTTTTGTTTCAAATTTCTTTGTTGTTGCATGCCGTGTATTGGCAGTGATGAGCAAAATCAATTATTTTGCGAGTTGCTGTTGAAATAAAACACTGTTAATATTTCTAGGGTAAGATATAGATATGATATGTTTCATTGTTGAATTAAATTTTATCAGTGTATAAATAAATACATGAAGGTCAAGACTATCTTTTATCAAATCTATTTTTTTGCTACAGATATTCCATTGCACAGAATCTTTTAAAATATAATTTTCTAACAGCCATGGCTCAGTTGGTAGCACCCTCACCTCTGAATTAGAAGACTGTGGGGAACTCTCCTGATGTCCTAGCTAACATTTATCTTTCAACCAATACCGGCAAAACAAGATTAACTGGTTATTTATCTCATTGCTGTTTGTGGGACCTTGCTGTGCACAAACTAGCTGCTGTGTTTGCCTACATTACAACAGTAACTACATTTCAAAATTACTTCACTAGCTATGAAGCACCTTGAATTGTCCTGAGGACATGAATAGTGCCATATAAATGCAAGTTCTTTCTTTCATATGTAACCAGCCTAACTTTACTCCTGAGCATCTTCCAAAGCAACAATGATTATTTTCATGGTCCCTGAAGTCAGAGAATCGTTCTTGAATTTCTTTTCTCAGCTCAGCAATTTTGCCCAAGTACGGTTCTGTGGTGTCATTACATTGAGTTCCAACTGTGCCAAGGAAGAAAGAAAGACTTGCATTTATATAGTGCCTTTCACGATGTCAGGATTTCTAAAAGCACTTTACAGTCAGTGAAGTATTTTGAAGTGTTGTCGCTGTTGTAATATAGGAAATGCAGCAGCCAAATTACGCACAAGCTCTCACAAAACGCAAAGTGTTAATGACCAGATTTTCTGTTTGTTTGTGATGTTGAGTGAGGGATAAATATCAGCCAGGACACCAGGGATAACTCCCCTGCTCTTCTTCGAAATAGTGACATGGGATCTTTTACGTCCATCTGAGAGGATGGAAAGGCCTCAGTTTAACGTTTCATCCAAAAGACAGCACCTCCGACAGTGCAGCATTCCCTCAGTACTGCACTGGAGTGTCAGCCTAGATTTTTGTGCTCAAATTTATAAAGTGGGACTATGAACCCACAACCTTCTGACTCAGAAGTGACACTGCTACCAACTGAGCCATGCTGACAAGGTGGTAAATGTGCCAAGTTACTGCGGGAAAGTGTTTCTCTCACAGCTGAAGCTTAATTTCAAAGACACGAATGTTGTCATACTATTCTGTCACTACTATTATTTGTTCCGGAATGTGGGTGTCGTGGCAAGGCCAGCATTTATTGCCTATCCGTAATTGTCCTTTAAAATGTGTTGGTGAGCCATCTTCTTGAACTACTGGAGTCCTTGTGGTGAAGGAACTCCCACAGGGCGAAAGTTCTAGCATTTTAACCAGTGACAATGAAGGAACAGTGATATATTTCCAAATAAGGATGGTATGTAATTTGGAGGGGAACTTGCAGGTGATGGTGCTCCCATGCACCTGCTGCCCATGTCCTTCTAGGTGGTAGAGGGGTTGTGGGTTTGGGAGGTGCTGCCGAAGAAGCCTTGGTGAGTTGCTGCAGTGCATCTTGTAGATGGTACACACTGCAGCCACGGTGCACCGGTGGTGATGGGAGTGAATGTTAAAGGTAGTGGATGGGGTGCCAATCAAGTGGGGTGCTTTGTCCTGGATGGTGTCGAGCTTCTTGAGTAGTGTTGGAGCTGCACTCATCCACTCTTGACTTAAGCCTTATACATGGTGGAAAAGCTTTGGGGAGTCTGGAGGTGAGACACTCGCCATAGAATACCCAGCCTCTGACCTGCTCTTGTTGCCACAAGATTTATGTGGCTAGCCCAGTTACATTTCTGCTCAATGGTGACCCTCAGGATGTTGATGGTGGAGGATTCAACGATGGTAATGCCGTTTAATATCAAGGGGATGTGGTTAGACTCTTGCTTGTTGGAGATAGTCATTGCCTAGCACTTGTGTGGCGCGAATGTTACTTGCCACTTATCAGCCCAAGCCTGACTGTCATCCAGGTCTAGCTGCATGTGAGCATAGACAGCTTCATTTTCTGAGGAGTTGCGAATGGAACTGAACACTGTGCAATTGTCAGTGAACATCTCCACTTCTGAGCTTATGATGGAGGAAAAGTCATTGATGAAGCTGCTGAAGTTGGTTGGGTCCAGGACACTGCCCTGATGAACTCCTGCAGCGATGTCCTGGGGCTGTGATGATTGACCTCCAACCACCACAACCATCTTCCTTTGTGCTAGATATGACTCCAGCCAGTGGAGAATTTTCCCCGATTCCTATTGACTTCAATTTTACTAGGGCTCCTTGATGCCACGCTCGGTCAAAATCTGCCTTGATGTCAAGGGCAGTCACTCTCACCTTACCTCTGGAATTCAGCTCTTTTGACCATGTTTGGACCAAGGCTGTAATGAGGTCTGGAGCTGAGTGGTCCTGGCGGAACCCAAACTGAGCTTCGGTGAGCAGGTTATTGGTGAGTAAGTGTGCTTCATAGCACTGTCGACGACGCCTTCTATCACTTTGCTGATGATTGAGAGTAGACTGATTGGATGGTCATTGGCCAGATTAGACTTGTCCTGCTTTTTGTGGACAGGACAAACCTGGGCAGTTTTCCACATTGTCTGGTACATGCCGGTTATGTAGCTATACTGGAACAGCTTGGCTAGAGGCGCAGCTAGATCTGGAGCTCATGTCTTCAGCATGACAACCGGGGTGTTATCAGGGTCCAGTAGTTTTTGCTGTATCCAGTATGCTTAGTCACTTCTTGATGTCACGTGGAATGTATCTAATTGGCTGAATACTGGCTTCTGTGAAGGTGGGGACTTCCGGAGGAGACCGATATGGATCATTCACTTGGCAATTGTGGCTGAAGATGGTTGCAGATGCATCCAGCCATGTTTTTTGCACTTGCGTGCTGGGCTCCGCCATCATTGAGGATGGGGATATTCTTGGAGTCTCTTCCTCTCGCTAGTTGTTTAATTGTCCACCACCAATCTATCCTGTTATGCATTGTACCACCACACTTTGTGAAAGAGATGAAGGCTTTGTAGTGGGTATGGAAGAGATTTACAAGAATGTTTCCAGAGATGAGGGATTACAGTTATATGAATAGATTGGAGAAGCTGGGATTGATCACCTTAAAACAGAGAAGGCTAAGAGGAGATTGAATAGAGGTATTTAAAATTGTGAATGGTTTAGATAGAGTAAATAAAGACAAACTGTTTCCAATGGCTGAAGGGTCCAACCAGAGGCGACATGAGGAAAAACATTTTTTAAGCACGTAACAAGTGGTTAGGATTTGGAATCCACTGCCTAATAGGGTGATGGATATAGATTCAATAGTAGCTTTCAAAAGGGAATTGGATGAAACCTTAAAGGAGAAAAGTTTGCAGGAATATGGAGAAAGGGGGTGTGGGACTAAGGGGATTGCTCCGAAAGAGCCGGCGCAGACTCGATGGGCAGAATGGTCTCCTTCTGTGCTGTACTATTCTATGATTCTAAGAAATGGCTAAGTTGGCAGAATATGCCCCACAAGTAAATATTGATTAAGCCTTTGATGTACGTTGTCAGATATTGTTGGGGAAATGTGAGATTATTCACTTTGGAAGGAAGAATAGAAAAACTGAATATTTGTTAAATGGTGGGAAACTATTAAATGTTGGTGTTCTGAGAGATTTATGCGTCCTCGTACAGGAAGCACAAAGTTAGTGTTCTATATGAATAAAGAGTCTGACTGAATACAGTGAGCTCAAAGTAAAGTGTGACCATAGTCTTTTATTGCAGGTCTCCAGAGTGCCTCTCCAGCCTGTGAGGCCTCCTTAAGTACCTGTGCTCCCAAGGGATTGTGGGATCCCTTGGGACTCCAGGGGATGAGCCCTCTGGTGGCTGTACAAGGTATATACAAGTTTACATACATAACAGTTAGCATGCAGTTACAACAAGCGATTAGGAAGGAAAATGGCATGTTGGCCTTTATTTAAAGGGGGTTGGAATGCATAGGAAATAGGAGAGTAGGCCATACGGCTCCGCAAGCATGCTCCGCCATTCAATACGATCATGGCTGATCTGATCATGGACTCCGATCCACTTCCCTGCCCGCTCCCCATTACACCTGATCCTCTTATCGTTTAAGAAACTGTCTATTTCTGCCTTAAATTTATTCAATGTCCCAGCTTCCACAGCTCTCTCAGGCAGTGAATTCCACAGATTTACAACCCTCTGAGAGAAGAAATTTCTCCTCATCTCAGTTTTAAATGGGCGGCCCCTTATTCTAAGATCATGCCCTCTAGTTCTAGTCTCCCCCATCAGTGGAAACATCCTCTCTGCATCCACCTTGTCAAGCCCCCTCATAATCTTATACGTTTCGATAAGATCACCTCTCATTCTTCTGAATTCCAATGAATAGAGGCCCAACCTACTCAACCTTTCCTCATAAGTCAACCCCCTCATCTCCGGAATCAACCTAGTGAACCTTCTCTGAACTGCCTCCAAAGCAAGTATATCCTTTCGTAAATATGGAAACCAAAAATGCACGCAGTATTCCAGGAGTGACCTCACCAATACCCTGTACAGCTGCTTTTATACTCCATCTCCTTTGCAATAAAGGCCAAGAGACCATTGGCCTTCCTGATCACTTGCTGTACCTGCATATATCCTTTTGTGTTTCATGCATAAGTACCCCCAGGTTCTGCTGTACTGCAGCACTTTGCAATCTTTCTCCATTTAAATAATAACTTGCTCTTTGATTTTTTTTCTGCACTTTCCAGCATTATACTCCATCTGCCAGATTTTTGCCCACTCACTGAGCCTGTCTATGTCCTTTTGCAGATTTTTTGAGTCCTCCTCACACATTGCTTTTCCTCCCATCTTTGTATTGTCAGCAAACATAGAAACATAGAAAATAGGTGCAGGAGTAAGCCATTCGGCCCTTCGAGCCTGCACCACCATTCAATAGGATCATGGCTGATCATTCACCTCAGTACCCCTTTCCTGCTTTCTCTCTATACCCCTTGATCCCTTTAGCCATAAGGGTCATACCTAACTCCCTCTTAAATATATCCAATCAACTTGCATCAACAACTCTCTGCTGTAGGGAATTCCATAGGTTAACAACTCTCTGAGTGAAGAAGTTTCTCCTCATCTCAGTCCTAAATGGCTTACCCTTATCCTTAGACTGTGTCCCCTGGTTCTGGACTTCCCCAACATCGGTAACATTCTTCCTGCATCTAACCTGTCCAGTCCCGTCAGAATTTTATATATTTCTATGAGATCACCTCTCATCCTTCTAAACTCCAGTGTATAAAGGCCCAGTTGATCCAGTCTCTCCTCCTATGTCAGTCCAGCCATCCCTGGAATCAGTCTGGTGAACCTTCGCTGCACTCCCTCAATAGCAAGAACATCCTTCCTCAGATTATGAGACCAAAATTGAACACAATATTCCAGGTGAAGCCTCACCAAGGCCCTGTACAACTGCAGTAAGACCCCCCCTGCTCCTATACTCTAAACCCTAGCTATGAAGGCCAACATACCATTTGCCGCCTTCACCACCTGCTGTACCTGCATGCCAACTTTTAATGACTGATGTATCATGACACCCAGGTCTCGTTGCACCTCCCCTTTTCCTAATCTGCCGCCATTCAGATAATATTCTGCCTTCATGATTTTGCCACCAAAGTGGATAACCTCACATTTATCCACATTGTACTGCATCTGCCATGCATTTGCCCACTTGCCTAACATGTCCAAGTCACCCTGCAGCCTCTTAGCATCCTCCTCACAGCTCACACTGCCACCCAGTTTAGTGTCATCTGCAAACTTGGAGATATTACACTCAATTCCTTCATCCAAATCATTAATGTATACTGTAAATAGCTGGGGTCCCAGCACTGAGCCCTGCGGCATCCCACTAGTCACTGCCTGCCATTCTGAAAAGGAACCGTTTATCCTGACTTTCTGCTTCCTATCTGCCAACCAGTTCTCTATCCACATTGGTACATTACCCCCAATACCATGTGCTTTAATTTTGCACACCAATCTATTGTGTGGGACCTTGTTAAAAGCCACTTGAAATTCCAAATACACCACATCTACTGGTTCTCTGTTGTCCAGTCTACTAGGTACATCCTCAAAAAATTCCAGAAGATTTGTCAAGCATGATTTCCCTTTCATAAATCCATGCTGACTTGGACCGATCCTGTCACTGCTTTCCAAATGCACGGTTATTTCATCTTTAATAATTGATTTCAACATTTTCCCCACTTGGCTACGTTACATTCAGTCACTTCTTCCAAGTCGTTAATATAGATTGTAAATAGTTGAAGTCCCAGCACTGATCCCTGCAGCACCCCACTAGTTACTGGTTGCCAACCAGAGAATGAACCATTTATCCCGACTCTCTGTTTTCTGTTAGTTAGCCAATCCTCTATCCATGCTAATATATTACCCCCAATCCCGTGAACTTTTATCGTGTGCAGTAACCTTTTATGTGGCACCTTGTCAAATGCCTTCTGGAAGTCCAAATACATCACATCCACAGGTTCCCCTTTATCCACCCTGTTCGTTACATCCTCAAAGAATTCCAGCAAATTTGTCAAACATGACTTCCACTTCATAAATCCATGCTGCCTAAATCTCTTCGCCTCTCTTCCCCTCTTTCCTCCTTCAAGACGCTCCTTAAAATATACCTCTTTGACAAAGCGGTTAGTCACCTGCGCTAATTTCTCCTTATATGGCTCGGTGTCAAATTTTTATCTATAATACTCCTGTGTAGTGCCTTGGGATACTACTTTAAAGGCGCTATATAAATACAAGTTGTTGTTGTTGTTGAGATAAAGAGGAATTTCTTCTCGCAGAGGGTTTTGAATTTTTGGAATTCGCTACCCCAAAGGGCTGTGGATGCTGAGTCATTGAGCATATGCAAAGGCTGAGAAAGATAGATTTTTGGACTCTCGGGAATCAAGGGATAAGGGGATTGGGCGGGAAAGTGGAGTTGAGGTTGAAGATCAGCCGTGATCTTAATGAATGGTGGAGCATGCTCGAAGGGCTGTATGGCCGACTCCTGCTCCAATTCTTATGTTCTTAATCAGTGTGCAGAAGGGTTGTGTGCCCTCATTTAAGCAAACATTATTCTCATTTACATTTGTTTACATTTGTATATAATTATTAGTCAGATTGTTTCTATTTTACAACAACGATTCAAACAAATGCAGTTTTTATAATAGCCTTTCTGATTATCAATTATCACCATCAGTTGTGGTATCTCTGACCTTCTCTATGTAGGAAGAATTTCATTTTCTATCAGGCAACTTGAGTTCTGATGAATTTCATGAGAACTATCAGAATCAGAACTATCAATACGTGTATCTGCAAAACAGGCTTGAATAAGAACATAAATAAACATAGCCTTAATAGACTCTTGACCCAAAGTTAATGCACACGTCTCTGCTGAATTGAAAAAAACAAGAACAATGAGTAATGTGACACTGTAATGAAAGAAAAGCAATGTAGGCAGTTCTAAAATTACATTTTGACACACTGAAAGTAGTTCAATGCCTGTTTTGTTTTAGAAATGAGCATTGAACCAAGATGGAATTTTGAACAGATCCAATCAAGGTTGTAAGATATTACAATCTAGGTCAAAGTAAGAATTTTTAAGAACAGTTGAGTTTGTTTGGTCTTAGATGTTTGAATTATCTTTGAGACATTTCTGTGAAGTACATCCCTACATGTTGTAATTACTCAATTTAGGTCCAGATGACTAATTTTTTTGATCTGGCTCACATTTTCATGGAAAAAAAACTAGTCCTAATGGTTATACTGTTAACGAATCCATGCAATCTAGTGATTTGAATGACTGCATCAATATGTTGTCTCTTAAAATACCTGACAGCAATTTAAAAACAGTTTCTGTTTATGCATGCTTGTATGACATGACGTAGTTTCCTTGTTGCTGTTTAACAAAATGATTGGATGACATTTTTCTCCTTGGCATATTAATACAAATACTTTGAACTGGCACAATACCACCTTTCACTCTGGATGTTTTTACACATTTATGTTTGTGCTGTTCTGCACTTTCTTTTCAAAATGATGTGCTGGTGGTAACCTATATCACTAAATTATTCAAGGAAGTGAATACTGCGATATCATTTTTACAACATCACAAACATATACTTACAAGATGGCTCCATTACACAGGAACTTGTCAGGTGACCTAGTCACATGGATCCTTTTATTGTATAAACAGCAGTGGATACATTACCACAGTAGAGCACTAGGTAAAGCAGTAGTCTACTAGGTGGAGCTCTATATTACACTTCTTCCTCCTTAATGAAGAAGTAAGAAGAACAAAATAATCATCATACATAACTTGCATGGTTATACACAACAAAAAATATGGACTTATTTTTCCATATTTACAAGTCAAACTTAATCACTTGTTTTCTGCTTTGAAGAGGATGCAGAACTTCCCAAACAGAACTTCCCAAACAGAACTTCTCGAACAAAACTTCCCAAACATGGTGTCGAAGTTAGACTCATTCTAGCCTGAGCCTCAGGAGTTTTCCTCCAAGGGGAACCCATGATGTACATTTTGACTCTCTCCAACTTCAGACTGTTTGTCTGCCTGACTTGGACTCAGACTTAAATTCTGACTTTCTCTTGGACTTGTTTCTAGTACATCTGATCTAGGATTTGCTACTGGTACTCTACTTGTAACAAGACTATCTTACATCAGAAATAATTGAATCATTCCAACTGTCAACTTCTTCCACATCAGGAGGTAAAATATGATCTGTCATGTATTCAACCAGCATTGTAACCCATGTATAAACTGACCTAAGTTGTACACCGTGAGAACACTGACCACTAGGTGGGAGACACTCCTAACCTGGACCTTCAGGTACAAAAGGGGAAGCTCCACCCACCTTCATCACTTGAGTGCTAAGGAATAAAGAACAGGTCACAGACTGACCTTCTCTCAAGCATGGGCCTCGTGTGCATTTATACTGCGTAGTAAGGACATATCAATGGCGACAAGAAACTGGGATTTAAACCACACGAGCATGGCCACTAGCAGAACAGACGAGAGGCACTGTGTTAAGGAATGGTTGGGACAGAGATTCAACATTGTTAAAGCAGCACACAGTTCTCCAGGCAGACAAGGGCAGTCAGGCATGCCCCAACATGTAGTCGAACCCAGAGGAGGAGTTCGACAGAGACAATGGCAAGCTGAACAGCGATTCATGCCATTGCAAGGGACAATGCGGCCAGTAATGGGGCCATCAACACCTGTTAATGGTACACTCAAAGACAATAACAGGGGCAGTCAGGGACGATCGACTGGCAAGGGACCTTTTGTTTCAAACCGCAACTCATGCTGGAGGCGTGGAGGCATGGAGGCATACATTCAGCCGGAGTTTGCAGAGATGAGCAAAATACCTGCAGAAATTGCAGAAATGGACACTGGGGGAAATCGCTGGAAGCTGAAGTTCAGCGAGTTCATGTGGAGCACGTATACAGTTCATACACCAGGACGCCACCGATAATGATGAAAGTGCTCCTCAATGGCATCCCAGTATCAATGGAGTTAGACACGGGTGCCAGCCAGTCCCTGATGGGTATCAAACAGTTCGAAAAGTTGTGGGCATCCAAGGCCAGGAGGCCAAAATTATCGCCGATTGATGCACAGCTACGGACTTACACAATGCAGATCATTCCGGTGCTAGGCAGCGCCACGGTAGTCGTGACCCACAAAGATTCGGAGAACAGGTTGCCACTCTGGATTGTCCCAGGGGACGGTCCCGCACTACTGGAGAGGAGTTGGCTTGCTGTCATGAACTGGAAATGGGGCGATGTCAATGCAATTTCCTCTGTGGAGCGAGTATCATGCTCACAGGTCCTGGACAAATTTGACTCATTATTTCAACCCGGCATCGGCACTTTCATGGGGACCAAGGTAGTGATTCACATAAACCCGGACGCCAGACCAGTACACCACAAGGCCAGAGCGGTGCCGTACGTGATGCGGGAAAAGATAGAAGGCGAATTGGACCACCTGTTGAGGGAAGGCATCGTCTCGCCAGTCGAATTCAGTGACTGGGCGAGCCCGATTGTGCCGGTGCTCAAGGCGGATGGGTCGGTCATGATATGTGGCGATTACAAGGCCACCATCAATCGGGTGTCACTCCAAGACCAATACCTGCTACCGAGAGCGGAGAACCTCTTTGCGACGCTCTCCGGTGGCAAACTTTTTTCAAAATTGGACCTGACCTCAGCTTACATGACCCAGGAGCTGGTGAGTGAGTCGAAGAAGCTGACCACCATCACGACACACAAGGGGTTGTTTGAGTACAACAGATGTCCGTTCGGGATTCGCTCAGCCGCCGCGATCTTCCAACGAAATATGGAAAGCCTCCTCAAGTCGATTCCAGGGACGGTGGTTTTTCAGGACGACATCCTCATTACGGGTTACGATACTGCAGAACACCTCCACAACCTGGAGGAGGTGCTACGCAGACTGGACCGGGTAGGTCTGCGACTGAAAAAGGCGAAGTGCGTCTTCCTAGCTCCAGAGGTAGAATTACTGGGGATGAGGGTAGCAGCAGACGGGATCAGCCCTACTGCATCCAAGACGGAAGCGATCCAGAGAGCACCCAGACCCCGTAACATGACGGAGCTGCGTTCATTCCTGGGGGTCGTGAACTGTTTTGGTAACTTTCTTCCCAAATTGAGCACGCTGCTAGAGCCGCTACACGTGCTCCTACGCAAAGGTCGCGAATGGGTCTGGGGGGACAGCCAGGAAAGGGCTTTTAATAGAGCACGCAATTTGTTATGTTCCAACAATCTGTTAACGCTATATGACCCATGTAAGTAACTTGTGTTATCGTGCGATGCGTCGTCCTATGGTGTCGGGTGTGTGTTGCAGCATGTCAATGCCAAGGGTCAGTTACAGCCGGTAGCTTATGCCTCCAGGAATCTGTCCCAGGCAGAAAGGGGCTACGGGATGGTAGAAAAGGAGGCGCTCACATGTGTATATGCGGTAAAGAAAATGCACCAGTACCTGTTTGGCAGGAAATTTGAGCTGGAGACCGATCACAAACCCCTAACGTCCCTTTTGGCCGACAACAAGGCCATAAATGCAAACGCATCGGCCCGCATACAGAGGTGGGCACTCATGTTAGCTGCCTATGACTACACAATTTGGCACAGACCAGGCACCGAAAACTGCGCCGATGCACTCAGCAGGCTCCCACTAGCCACCACTGAGGGGGCTACCGAGCATGGTGCTGAGATGGTCATGGCTGTTGAAGCTTTCGGAAGCGAAGGCTCACCCGTGACAGCCCGTCAGATTAAAGTCTGGACAAATAGAGACCCGCTATTGTCTCTAGTCAAGAAATGTGTCCTGAATGGGGACTGGGCAGCCACGTACAGGGCATGCCCTGAGAAATTTAAACCATTTCACAGGCGCAAGGATGAACTCTCGATTCAGGCCGATTGCCTACTGTGGGGAAACCACGTAGTCATGCCCCAGATGGGCAGAGAGGTGTTCATCAGAGAACTCCACAATGGGCACCCGGGCATTGTCACGATGAAGGCAATTGCCAGGTCACACGTTTGGTGGCCAGGGATAGACGCAGATCTGGAACTTTGTGTTCGCAGGTGCAACACTTGTGCCCAGCTGGGCCATGTGCCCAGGGAAGCCCCCCTTAGCCCCTGGCCATGGCCCGCCAAGCCTTGGTCACGCATCCATGTGGACTACGCAGGTCCTTTCATGGGGAAAATGTTTTTGGTTGTAGTAGACGCCTACTCCAAATGGATCGAGTGTGACATTTTAAATTCAAGCACATCCTCTGCCACGGTAGAAAGTCTACGGACAATGTTCGCCGCCCACGGTCTACCGGACATCTTGGTCAGCGACAATGGCCCGTGCTTCACAAGCACTGAATTCCAGGACTTCATGGCAGGCAATGGAATTAACCATGTTAGAATGGCACCGTTCAAGCCGGCCTCAAACGGCCAGGCAGAACGAGCAGTGCAGATAATCAAACAGGGGATGCTCAGATTCCAAGGGGGTTCCCTACAAACCCGCTTATCACGCCTCCTGTTGGCCTATAGATCCCGACCACACTCGCTCACAGGGGTTCCACCTGCAGAGCTACTAATGAAAAGGACGCTCAAAACCCGATTATCCCTTATACACCCCACCATGAAATAAATTGTCGAGAGCAGGCGCCAGTCACAATATCACTACCATGACAGGAATGCGAGGGCGTGATGTATTGATGTAAATGATCCTGTTTTTGTCCTCAACTACGCTGCAGGGCCCAAATGGCTCGCAGGCACTATGGTTGCCAAAGAGGGAAATAGGATTCTGGTAGTTAAACTTACCAATGGACAAATCTGCTGCAAACATGTGGATCAAACAAAAAGGAGGTTCAGCAACCCCATAGAAGAAGCAGAGGAAGAACACGATATAGAGTTCACTCCACCACAGGTGACCGAACACCGGAACCAAAGGGAGGAGAGCCCAGTCACTGTGGGCAGTCCGGACAGGCCTGAGGCACTGCAAACAGCAGACACTCAGGCCAGCGCCCAACAACCGGAACCCCAACTCAGGCGCTCTACACGGGAGCGTAAACCACCAGAGAGACTCAACCTGTGATCCCAATAAGACTTTGGGGGGGGGGGGGGGAGGTGATGTCATGTATTCAACCAGCATTGCAACCCATGTATAAACTGACCTAAGTTGTACACCGTGAGAACACTGACCACTAGGTGGGAGACACTCCTAACCTGGACCTTCAGGTATAAAAGGGGAAGCTCCACCCACCTTCATCACTTGAGTGCAAAGATATAAAGGACAGGTCACAGACTGACCTTCTCTCAAGCATGGGTCTCGTGTGCATTTATACTGTGTAGTAAGGACGTATCATGATCAATGTGAAAAACCTAACCTTTCCATGATCAAACATCTTGACCAAATATGTGCGAGAACCACATATCTTCACTACTCTGCCTAATAACCACTTTAATGATTTGTGGTGATGGTTCTTCGCTCTCACCTTCTGATTCCATTTCACACTTCTCTCTCTTACACTACCTCTATCATGATTCTCTTTCTGTCTTAATTGTTTCTCTTCTACTGACTGTGCCAAGTTTGGCTTTAATAACGACAACCTGGTTCGTGGCTGTTGTTTGAGAAACAACTCTATTGGTGTTCTACCAGTAGTTGTATGAGGAGTATTACGATAAGGAATTTGAAAATTTGCCAATTTATAGTCCAACGACAACTTGGATTTGGAGCCAACATAAGGGCACGTTTTACAATTTGTACTTTGTGCTCTGATGCACCATTTGAATCTGGGTGGTATGGTGGAACCTTGGTATGTTTCACACCATTTCTGTTCATGAATGTACAAAATCTTTTAAACTAAATTGCAGCCCATTATCAGACAATCTTCACAAATTGTCTAGTGTTTTACTTGTTATTATTTTCTGCATTGGAAACACTGCTACCCACTTCGAATGGCTATCAATCACAATGAACAATTGTTGCCTTTCTAGCTCAACAAAATCTATATGTAACTTTTGCCACACCCTGGGAGGCCATTTCCATGGCTGTAATGGCACTGATGGTGGTTTCTTGCTTACCGATTGACGTGTTGTACACTGACTAGCGATGTACTACTTTATAACTTTTACTAGCCTTGGCCACCATAAGTAACTGCATGCAGAACTCTTGGTCAAACACATTCCCAGGTGCTGGTCATGAAGATCTCCTGATAATATGGACCTGAACTTATCTGGAATAACTACTCTTGCACCCCACATGATACAATCTTTATCCACTGAGAATTCATTACTACGAACAATGTATGGATGAATATCTTTCTCTAATACCTGGTTTGGCCAGCTATTTGCTATGTAATCATGCACCTTTGGCATAACTGGGTCACAGTTGGCTGCTCTACCAATCTCTTCAGCTGTGACTGGCAGTTCATCAATGTATAAAAAATAGAACATTTCTTGCCTATTGAGTGTACCTTGTGATGGGGTTGGCAACCTAGACATAGCATCAGCATTACCATCTGACTTAGGTACAACAACAGTGGATGTAGCCCACCTTAGAGGTAATGTTCTCAGTTTCTAGTCTTTTTTGAGTTATTGCTCAACTTTCTCCTTGAGTGCGTATGGTACAGGCCGTGGATTGCAATAAATTGGTCTAGCATCCTTCGGTACCCTGACACTTACCTTGAAACCTTGGATTGGTCTGCCTGGTTCATGGAACACCTTTTGGATATTGCGTGATGAAATCATCCTTCGATGCAAATCTCGTTTCAAGACGAAAAATCTCATTCCAATCCCAGCTTCTGTGATCCCAACCAATTTCATCTATTAAGGCAGGCTTGTCTCCTGACACTACTAAGAGAGGTAAACTCTGAAACTGATCCTTGTATTTCACCGGTAGGGTGATATGTCCTACCACAGGGATTTGCTCTCCTGAGTAGCCTCGCTGCTCTATCTTCGACTTCTCCGGTGGAATATCACTCAACTTGTCGAAATATAGCGATTCCAATACTACATTAATGGATGCACCAATGTCAATTTCCATGGGTATCCTGGTTCCTGCAATGTCTACTTGGATGATGATACTTTGCGAATCGCTATTAGATACCCTGATAATGTGTATCTCCAGAACCTCCTCATCCTGTTGCTTCTCTTCAATACTATTTAGTGTCTGGTGAATTTTACTTATAGCATTGCAAATTGGTTTGCTCTTCAGTCAGCATGCCTTCACAAGATGCCCAGTTTTCTTGCAGACGAAATACTCTGCCTTCATATATGGACAGCTTTGAGCAATGCATTGTTTCCAGGCACCGATAGTATGACTTGAATTTACTGTTATCTTGGCCAGTTGCTGAAGCCTTGGGGCCTAACTGCCTTTTACTTTTAACCTGAAATCGATTCACCTCGGTTGTCTTACGATTGGAAATGGCGCAAAATTATCGGGAGTATTGGTCGGCCATATCCATCGACATAGCTGTCTGACAAGCTAAATCAAAAGTCAAGTTAGGGGTTGTCAACAATTTTCTTCTGATTGCTTAATTTTTCATCCTATAAGCAATGGTCACGCAATGCTCGGTCCTGAAATTTTCCGAAATGACAGTGAATGGATACCTTTTTATAGCTACAATATGCTCACTGATACCCTGGTCAGTTAATTGATTTTGTATTCCAAAATGATAACTTTCAGCAATTTCCAGGGGCTCAGAATGATAGTGCTGTTCTAACTTGGTTAGAATCTCTGTCAGTGGTTTATCCTTCAGCTTGATGGGACCACGCACATTTTTCAGGGTTTCATACACCTCAGGGCCTGCTTCAGTCAAGAAAGTAGCCCGTTTTCTTTCTAAAGCTACCCGGTTACGGTTTTCATCATCGGGAACTTTGACGATACTATTTGAAACATTTCTAGCCGCTCCATATACGCTCCGAAAGTTTTTCGGTTGCGATGGAACTCACCTAAGCACCCTATTATTCCCATAGGCACGGCCATCTGGACTCTTCAGTCCAGCCAAGTGTGCTTGTAATTTACCTTGGATTTTTAGCTGTTCTGCAAAACAAAGAAGCACTTCACGTTGTAAGGCTGGAATCATCCACCAACAAAAATGTCATCTAGGGAATCCAATTATCCTATCCTCATTCGCCAATGAGATATTTTCTTTACGACATCACAAACACACACTTACAAGATGGCTCCAATACACAGGAACTTGTCAGGTGACCTGGTCACATGATCCTTTTATTGTCTAAACAGCAGTGGTTGCATTACCACAGTAGTCCACTAGGCAGAGCAATAGTCCACTAGGTGGAGCTATATGTTATAAATACTTTAATTGGAAATGTGCAGTTACTAATAATGCTGCATGATATATCTCAGCCATTCAACATTAATTCCTAACATTTGATCAATCATCATGCAGCTTATCTTAGTAATGTTACAGCCATATACAATAGCAAATGAAACTTCAACCAGCATCACTATGACAGTGGTCACCCCTCCCACAATTCCCTAATTGAGTCCTCTCAGTCTACTATATATCCTGCCACAGCACTGAAGCTGCCATGCTCAAAGTTACCAGTGACATCCTTTGTGACAGTGCCCATGGTATGCTGTTTTTCTTTGCCCTCCTTGGAATCTCTGTGGTGCTTGACATAGCTGACCACTTCATCTTCCTCGCCTGCCATTCCTCTGTGGTCCACCTCTGCAGGAGTGAGCTTGTATGTTCCACCCTAATGCAGACAATATAGGGCTGGTTTTCCTGGGTGGGCACTGATCGGGGGCAATATCTGCACAGTACACTAGAAGCTTGCTGTGCCCCAAGAAAATCTGGAGCACCTGGATTTCCTGGTGGGCTTCATTAGATTAGGGGCGGCAGACTTTGTACACCAGTGGAGACACATATTTGGAGCAAGCCACCAAAGTTCAGGGGCATCTCAGCCCTTAGCCATGACTCCGTTGGTAGCACTCTCGCCTCTGAGTCAGAAGGTTGTGGGTTCAAATTCCACTCCAGAAATTTGAACACAAAGATCTAGGTTGACACTACAGTGCAGAACAAGGAGTGCTGCACTGTCAGATGTGCCGTTTTTCTGATGAGAGTGTCTGCTCTCTCAGGTGGATGTAAAAGATCCCATGGCACTATTTCAAAAAGAGCAGGGGAGTTATCCCTGGTGTCCTCGCCAATATTTATCCCTCAATCAACATCACAAACAGATTACCTGTTCATTATCTCATTGCTGTTTGTGGGAGCTTGCTGTGTGCAAATTGGCTGATGTGTGAAAGGCGATATATAAATGCAAGGTTTTCTTTCTTCAAGATTTGAGGCTGATTAAGGAGGCAGGAGCAAGGAAGTGTAGCAGAGCCAGAGGTTCTGCAAGAAGGTAAATTACTTTCTTGGCTGCCTAAACCTCTCCGCCTCTCTACCTCTCTTTCCTCCTTCAAGCCGCTCCTTAAAACCTACTTCTTTGACCAAGCTTTTGGTTACCTGCCCTAATTTCTCCTTATGCGGTTTGGTGTCAATTTTTAAAAATATCTCATAATAACCTGCGAAGCGCCTTGGTATGTTAAAGGTACTATATAAACACAAGTTGTTGTTGCTTTTACCAATGCCATGATAGTATGACCATCGGTGGCAGACCCATCTGAGTTTATTTTAATTCATTCATGGGATGTGAACATCGCTGACAAGGCCAGCCTTTATTGCCCATCTCTTCTTGAGCAGCTGCAGTCCGTGAGGTGGAGGTCATCCCACAGTGCTGTGAGGGAGGGAGTTCCAGGATTTCGACCCAGTGACGATGAAGGAACGGCAATACATTTCCTTGTCAGGATATTTTGTGACTTGGAGGGGAACCTGGTGGTAGTGTTCCCATACGCCTGTTGCCCTTGTCCTTCATTGTGGTAGAGGTCGCAGGTTTGGGAGGTGCTGTCGAAGAAGCCTTGGTGATTTGCTGCAGTGCATCATGTAGATGGTACACACTGTTGCCTCGGTGCGCTGGTGGTGGAGGGAGTGAATGTTTAAGGTGATGGATGGGGCACCAATCAAGCAGACTGCTTTGTCCTGGATGGTGTCGAGCCTCTTGACTGTTGTTGGAGTGGCACTCATCCAGGCGTGAAGCGTATTCCATCACGCTCCTGACTTGTGCCTTGTAGATGGTGGAAAGGCTTTGGGAGTCAGGAGGGTATTCGCCTCTGGCCTGCTCTTGTCGCCACATTTATGTGCCTCTCGTCTGAAGTTGCTGTACCATTTGTGCATAAATAACAACGAGCGCCATTAGTCTCACTATTATTTTGACAGCAAATTCTGGCCCATTGATTCCAAACAATAGAAGAATTTTGCTGAGCTGAGATAGGATTTGGCCAAAGTAGACTGGAAACGGCAACTTGATGGTAAATCAGTGTCAGAGCAGTAGGAGGCATTCAATGAGGAGATCCTGAGTGTACAGAGCAAGTATGTTCCCTTAAAAAAAGATGGTGCCATTAAATCTAGAGCCCCCTGTATGTCAAGGGACATACAGGGTAAGATAAAGAATAAAAGGGAAGCTTAAGGCAGATACCGAGAATTCAATACTGCAGAAACTCTAGAGAAGTATAAGAAGTGCAGGGCTGTAATTAAAAAAGATATCAGGAAAGCAAAGAGAAAGCGTGAAAGAATGTTGGCAAGTTAAATCAGGGAAAACCCAAAGATGTTTTATAAATACATTAAGAACAAGAGGATAACCAGAGAAAAAGTGGGGCCTTTTAGAGATCATAAAGGAAATCTGTGTGTGAAGGCAGAAGATGTAGGTATGATTCTTAATGAATATTTTGCATCTGTTTTCACAAATGAGAGGGGCAATGCAGACTTTGCAATGAGGGAGGAGGAGTGTGAAATATTAGACAAGATAAACATAGTGAGAGAGGAAGTATTAAGGGGCTTAGCAGCTTTGAAAGTGGATAAATCCCCAAGCCCAGATGAAAAGTATCCCAGGTTGTTAAGAAAAGTAAAAGAGAAAATAGCAGAGCCTGTGACCATCATTTTCCAATCCTCCCTGGCTACAGGCATGGTGTCAGAGGACTGGAGGACAGTCAATGTTGCACCATTGTTTAAAAATGGAGAAAGGGATAGACTGTGTAATTACAGGCTAGTCAGCCTAACCTCGGTGGTGGGAAAATTATTGAAAAAATCCTGAGGGACAGGATAAATCTTCATTTGGAAAAACATGGATTAATCATGAGGGCAATGCATATGATGTAGTGCATATGGATTTTAGCAAAGTTTTTGATAAGGTTCCACATGGCAGGCTGGTCACGAAAGTAAAAGCCCATGGGATCCAGGGCAAAGTGGATCCAAAATTGGCTCAAAGGCAGGAAGCAAAGGATAATGGTTGATGGGTGTTTTTGTGACTGGAAGGCTGTATCCAGTGGAATTCCGCAGGGCTCAGTGCTGGGTCCCTTGCTTTTTGTAGCCCAAATCTTGTTGATTTGGACTTGAATGTTGGGGGTATGATTAAGAAGTTTGCAGATGAATCAAAAATTGACTGTGTGGTTGATAATGAAGAAGAGAGCTACGGAATGCAGGAAGATATAAATGTACTGGTCAGGTGGACAGAACAATGGCAAATTGAATTCAATCTGGATGTGTGAGGTAATTCACTTGGGGAGGTGTAACGAGACAAGAGAATACACATTAAATGGTAGGACACTGAAAAGTGTAGAGGAACAAGGGGACCTTGGAGTACAGGTCCACAGATCCCTGAAGGTAGCAGGCCAGGTAGATAAGATGTTTAAGAAGGCATATGGAATACTTGCCTTTATTAGTCGAGGCATCGAATACAAGAGCAAGGAGGTTATGTTTGAACTGTATAAAACACTGGTTAGGCTGCAGCTGGAGTACTGTGTGCAGTTCTGGTCACTACATTATAGGAAAGATATAATTGCACTGGAAAGGGTGCAGAGGAAAATGTTGCCTGGACTGGAGAAGTTTGGCTGTGAGGAAAGATTGGAGATGCTGGGTCTGTTTTCTTTGGAACAGAGGAGATTGAGGGGAGACCTGATTGAGGTATATAAAATTATGAGGGCCTGGATAGAGTGGATAGGAAGGACCTTGGCAGAGGGATCAATAACCAGGAGGTGAATTCAAATAATTGGGTGGAAGTTTAGAGGAGATATGAGGGGAAATTTCACCACCCAGAAGGTGATGGGGGTCTGGAACTCACAGCCTGAAAAGGTGGCAGAGGCAGAAAGTCTCACCACATTTAAAAAATAGTTGGGTGTGCACTTGAACTGCCGTAACCTACAGGGCTACGGACCAAGAGCTGGAAGGTTGGATTAGACAGGATAGCTCTTGGTTGGCCAGCACGGATATGATGGGCTGAAATGGCCTCCTTCCGTGCTGTAAATTTCTATGATTTTATTCGGCTAGACTTTCCACTATTATCACTATCACCCAAAAATGGGTGATATTTCTAGCCTTGGTGCTTTTTTTCAGGATCGCTGGAATATCGCCCATTTTTAAAACTGCTAGTTTTGCCTTTTTCATTTGGGCGATTAGCCTTAGCGATGTGAAATCGGCCTTAGCGATGTATTCAGTCATGCAAGGCTGGCGTTCATAGCAACGACTGTTCTGCGCATGCACGTTTTTTTTAACCAAAGAATTTTTCCCGCGATTCGGAAATTCAGGGGTCACCTGCGCAAGCTCAGAAGACTGAAAGAGAGGGAGAGAGCAGGAGAGAGAGGGAAGCTGTCTGTGGAGGGTGAAAAATGTCCAGTGATATAGCAATATGCAGCAGGAGGAGCTGCCAGGGAGAAGGAGGGTGAAAGCCTTCTCCGTTAATGAGGTTGAGAATAGGTGGGGCCAATTAACCCAGGGTGGGCGTGGAAAACCTTCCCCCGGCACATAGCAAAAAATATGGGGCGATATCGCCACTGTTGTATCATCTGTGGCCCACGATAGATGTGAGGTAGACCAGTGCCACAAGAGATGGAACAGTCTGGTTGCTTCGGCAAGAGTAAATATTAATTTATTACATTTTAAAATGTAATGACGCACTGACTCATTAATTAGAATGTAAATCTGCCAGATTGTAATTAAGTGGGTAATCTTGGGCAGCATCCCTGCTAAGATTTGGACTGGGGTCGGAACCTGTGCCCTTTGAGTCCAATTTTACTGAGATGCCTTACATTTAATCAACAGTATTAATTGTTATTATTTAAAGGAATGACTGGAACATCAGAAATAGGAGCAGGAGTAGACCATATGGCCCCTCGAGCCTGCTTTGCCATTTAATACTGTTATGTATGTAAACATTGTAACTGTGTAAGACATGCCACCAGAGGGCGCAACTGTTGGAGGCCCAAGGGTCACCTGCACACCTCATGCAAGGGAGTATAAAAGGTTGTCTGCCATCTGCTTAGGCACTCTGGAGTTGTATTAAAGAGACTAAGGTCACATCAGTACTCAGTCTTGTGGAGTTCTTCCACACTTAACAATTGGCGATGAGTAACAGATTACGAACTTTCTCACGGTCATGATTGCCATTGGTATTTTAGAGAGATTTTAGAGGATGATGATTGGGAAGCCTTCGTTGAGCATCTCGACCAGTACTGCATGGCCAATGAGTTGGATGGGGATGATACAGTGATCAAGCTCAGGGCGATCCTCCTCACCATGTGTGGATCCACAATATACGGCCTCATCAAGAATCTGCTAGCACCGGAGAAACCAACGGAGAAGATATATACAGAGTTGTGTACGCCTCAAGCCAAAGGAGAGCATCTTAATGGCCAGGTATCGCTTCTACATGCACCACTGCTCCAAGGGCCAGGACTTCTTGGTGAGTTATGTCGCCGACCTGAGACGCCTTGCGGGAACTTGCGAATTTGCTGGATTTTTTGAGGAAACGCTGCGGGACATTTTTGTGCTTGGCATCGGCCACGAGGTCATTCTTTGCAAGCTGCTGTCTGCCGAGTCCCTAGACCTGAGCAAGGCCATCACGATAGCCCAGACATTCATATCCACGAGTGATAATACCAGATAGATATCTTCCCAGCATTGAAGTTCACCGGCAAGTACTGTGCATAAAATAATGTCGCCAGCAGGCAGAACTGCATATGGCAGGGACTACACATCTGCAGCTGCAAGAACTAGGATGACTCCGAGTCCACCATCGGGCGTGAATGTAAATCCATTAGCACCATGTTGGCACTGCAGGGGTAATCATCAAGCCCATCAATATCGATTCAAGCATTAGGTGTGCAAAGGCTGCGAAACAATGGGGCACCTCCAGCGAATGTGCAAGAGTGCTGTGACTCACCACATGGCAGAGTCGGCAGAGGATGATCGATCCGGCACGGATCACGCAGAACAAACAAGAGAGGCAACTCAACCCAAGGAAGAGGTGTATGGGGTACACACCTTCACCACCAAGAGCCCTCCTATTATGCTGTAAGTCAAATTGAACGGTATTCCAGTATCAATGGAGTTAGACGTGGGGGCAAGTCAGTAAATTATGAGCCAGAAGGCCTTTGAGAAACTGTGAGGCAACAAGGCACGAAGGCCCAAACTGACCCAAATTCAGACAAAGCTGCACACCTACACCAAAGAGCTCATACCAATCATTGGCAGTGCTGCAGCTAAGGTATCGTACGACGGAGCTGTGCATGATTTATCACTGTGGATTGTACCAGGCGATGGCCCAACGCTATTCGGCAGAAGCTGGCTGGGAAAGATTCAATGGAACTGGGATGACATCAAAGGACTATCTTCAGTGGATGGCGCTGAAGTGCTGAGCAAGGATCCATTGCTATTTGACGCAGGCATCGGCAACTTCACAGGTGCCAAGGTGCAGATCCATCTTGTTATGTCTTGCATAAAGAATCTAACCAGATACTGTGAGCACAAAGTAAAGTGTGACCGTAGTCCTTTATTCAGGTCTCCAGAGTCGCTCTCCAGCCTGTGAGGCCCCCTAATGTACAGGTGCTCCCAAGGGATTGTGGGATCCCTTGGGACTCCAGGGGATAAGCCCTCCGGTGGTTAAACAAGGTATTTACAGGTTTACATCTATTAACAACGCTCCCCCCCACCGCCCCCCCCCCCAAAAGTCAATAGTATAACTCTTTACAATGTAAGTCGATCTGGGGCCTTCCTTTCCCTGGTTGATCGTCTTGGTGCAAATGCAGGTTTTGGTGAGTCATTTGTTGGGCCCTCGCTGGGCTGCTGCGCAGCTGGCCTTGCCGGGCTGCTGGGAGTGGTGAGTCCTGCTGGGCTGTTGCAGGTGAAGGGTTCTGCTTCGTGGTCAACCGCTGAGTCGGTTGCCACTTGTGTGTGTGTTGGAGGGTCGAAAAAGGTAGTGTCTATTGTGGGTTGTTCTGGATAGTCCGTGAATCTGAGTTTGGTTTGGTCCAAGTGTTTCCTGCAGGTCAATCCATTTGAAAGTTTGACCTGGAACACCCTACTCCCCTCTTTGGCCACAACAGTGCCGGAAAGCCACTTGGGACCTTATCCATAGTTTAACACAAATACAGGAACATTAATCTCAATTTTGCGAGACACATTTGCGCAATCAAGATATGTATTCTATTGAAACCGCCTGCTCTCTACCTGTTCGTGTCGATTAGGGTGAACTAACAAAAGCCTTGTCTTAAGTGCCCTTTTCATGAGCAGTTCAGCGGGGGGAATCCCAGTGAGCGAGTGGGGTCTTGTGCGGTAACTAAGCAGGACTTGGGATAGGCGAGTCTGCAGTGAGCCTTCAGTTACCCTCTTCAAGCCCTGCTTGATTGTTTGCACTGCTCTCTCTGCCTGACCATTGGATGCTGGTTTGAACGGGGCAGAAGTGACATGTTTGATCCCATTGCAGGTCATGATCTCTTTGAACTCGGCACTGGTGAAGCACGGCCCATTGTCACTCACAAGGACATCAGGCAGGCCGTGCGTGGCAAACATGGCCCGCAGGCTTTTAATGGTGGCAGCGGATGTGCTTGCCGACATTATCTCACATTCAATCCATTTGGAGTATGCATCTACAACAACATGGAGCATTTTTCCCAAGAATGGGCCTGTGTGGTTGACATGGATCCTGGATCACGGTTTGGAGGGCCAGGACCATAAACTTAGTGGCGCCTCCCTTGTTGCATTGCTTAACTGGGAACATGTGTTACATTTGTGCATGCAGGACTCTATGTCTGCATCGATACCGGGCCACCACACGTGGGATCTGGCTATCGCTTTCATCATTGCAATGCCTGGATGGGTGCTGTGGAGGTCACTAATGAAAGTATCCCTGCCTTTTTTTGGCACTACTACCTGATTACCTCATAGGAGGCAGTCTGCCTGTATGTACATTTCATCTCTGCGCCGCTGATACGGCTTTATTTCTTCCTGCATCGCTAACAGGACACTAGACCAACTCCTGTGGAGCATACAGTTTTTTACTAAGGACAGTAAGGGGTCCTGGCTCATCCAGATTCTAATCTGTTGGGCGGTAACAGTGATTGCTCACTCTCGAATGCTTCCATTACCATAACTAAGTCTGCGGGCTGTGCCATCTCCACCCCTTGGTGGGCAATGGCAGCCTACTGAGAGCATCGGCACAGTTTTCTGTGCCCGGCCTGTGGCGGATGGCATAGTTGTATGCGGACTACATGATTGCCCATCTCTGGATGCGGGCTGATGCATTTGTATTTATCCCCTTATTTTCAGAAAAGAGGGATATCAGTAGCTTATGGTCGGTTTCCAATTCAAATTTGAGCCCAAACAGATAGTGATGCATTTTCTTCTTTTCGATCATGCTGTAGGCCCTCTCAGCCTTAGACAGACTTCTGGTTGCATAAGCAACCAGTTGCAATTTCCCAGATTCATTAGCTTGTTGCAATACACACCCGACATCATATGACGATGCATCACATGCTAGTACCAAACGCTTACATGGATCATACAACACAGCAATTTGTTTGAACATAACAGTTTTCTAGCTTTCTCGAAGGCATTTTCTTGGCTTTTACCCCATACCCATTCATCTCCTTTACGCAGTAAAGAGTGCAATGATTCCAACAGTGTACTAAGACCCGGTAAGAAGTTACGAAAGTAGTTCAGTAGTACTAGAAATGACCGCAGCTCCGTCACGTACTGTGGTCTCGGTACATTTTTGATTGCCTCCGTCTTCGAATCGGTGGGCCTGATGCCGTCCGCTGCGATTCTTCTCCCCAGGAACTCCACTTCAGGCACCAGGAAAATGCACTTCGAGCATTTTAACCTGAGCCCGACATGATTAAGTTGACTAAGTACCTCCTCCATGTTCTGCAGGTGCTCAAAGGTGTCCCGACCTGTAACCAAGATGTCGTCCTGGAAGACCACGGTGCACGGGACGAACTTCAGCAAGCTTTCCATGTTCCTCTGGAATATCGCCACGGCCGATCGAATCCCAAACGGGCATCTGTTGTAAATGAAGAGACCTTTGTGCGTGTTGATGCAGGTGAGGCCTTTCGATGATTCCGCCAGCTCCTCCGTCATGTAAGCCGAGGTCAAGTCCAGCTTCGTGAACATTTTTCCTCCCGCCAGCATTGCAAATAGGTCGTCTGCCTTTGGTAGTGGGTATTGATCCTGCAGGGAGAAACGATTGATAGTTACTTTGTAATCTTCCTTGAGGACTGGAACAATCGGACTGGCCCACTCGTTGAATTCGATCGCCGAAATGATGCCCTCTTATTGTAGCCGATCCAGCTCGATCTCCACCCTCTCTCTCATCATGTACGTTACCACTCTCGCCTTGCGATGGATGGGTCGCGCCTCCGGAATCAAATAGATCTGCACTTTTGCTCCTTGGAACTTCCCGATACCCAGTTCGAACAGCGAGGGGAACTTGTTTAAGACCTGGGCACATGAAGTGTCGACGACGGATGAGAGCGCTCAGACGTCGTCCCAGTTCCAGCGTATCTTTCCCAGCCAGCTCCTGCTGAACAGCGTGGGGCCATCGCCCGGTACCACCCAGAGTGGTAATTTGTGCACCACTCCATCATAGGGAACCTTTACAGTAGCATTGCTGATTACGGGAATCAATTCCTTTGTGTATGTTCTCAGTTTAGTACGAAGGGGAATCAGGACTGGCCTTGAGGCCTTGCTGCACCATAATTTATCGAAAGTCTTTTTGCTCATTATGGACTGACTCGTGCCCGTGTCCAGCTCCATTGACACCGGGAGTCCATTTAATTCAACCTCCAGCATTATCGGGGGGCACTTTGTGGTAAATGTGTGCACCCCATATACCTCTGTCTCCTCAGTCTGAGGCTCTGGTTCATCGTGATCCCCCGTGGATCTGTCCTCCTCTGCAACATGGTGGTTTGCAGGATTAGCAGGATTCGCAGTTCACCTGCATATACATTGGAGGTGGCCCATTGTCCCACAGCCCTTGCAAACATATCCTTTGAAGTGGCATGAATGGAAGCGATGATCACCTTCGCAGCACCAACAAAGTGTTAATGGCCTTGCATTCACCACCCTTGATGGTGGACTCTGAGACATCTGTGGATGTGCAGCTGCAGGCATGTGAGTCCTGGCCTGTATGTTACGATTCGAAAACAACATTACTTTGTTCACAGTACTTGCAACAGCACTCGTGGGCTGAGAGATTTATTTGGAACTCGTGGCGATGAACGCCTGGGCTATCACTGTGGCTTTACTCAAGGTTGGGGTCTCTACAGTCAAAAATTTGCAAAGTATCACTTCATGGCCAATGCCAAGTACAAAGAGTTCCCTGAGCATGTACTCCAGGTGTCCTTCAAATTCGCAATGTCTTGCAAGGCATCTTAGCTCGGCGACGTAGCTCACCACTTCCTGGACTTCAGACCTCTTGTACGTGTAGAACCGGTACCTCGCCATCAGAACGCTTTCCTTCAGGTTTAGATGCTCCTGGACCAGTGTGCACAAATCATCGTATGACTTCTCTGTGGGTTTCGCTGGAGCAAGCAGATTTTTCATGAGGCCATACGTTGGTGCCCCGCAAACGGTGAGGAGGATCGCCCTTTGTTTGGCAGTGTTCGCTTCTCCTTCCAGCTCATTGGCCACGAAGTATTGGTTGAGTCACTCCACGAAGGTTTCCCAATCATCTCCCTCCGAAAATTTCTCTGCATTGTTGCAGTGGGGTTCATTATCTGTATCTCGTCGCCAGTTGTTATGCCTTGCATAAAGAATATGACCAGATACTGTGAGCTCAAAGTAACGTGTGACCGTAGTCCTTTATTCAGGTCTCCAGAGTCGCTCCCCAGCCTGTGAGGCCTCCTTATGTACAGGTGCTCCCAAGGGATTTTGGGGTCCCTTGGGACTCCAGGGGATGTGCCCTCTAGTGGTTAAACAATGTTACTTACAGGTTTACATATATAACACATCTAGTCCCTGCTGCAAGGCCTGTTCATCACAAGGCTCGAGCGGTTCCATATATGATGAGGGAGAAAGTCGAGATCGAACTGGACAGACTTGAACGAGAGGAAATCATATCGCCAGTCGAGTTCAACGAGGGGGCCTGTCTGATTGTTCCAGAGTTAAAAAGCGACGGCACGGTCAGAATCTGCGGAGACTACAAGGTAACGATCAACAGAATCTCATTACAGGTCCAGTACCCGCTTCCCAAGGTGGATGACCTGTTCGCAATGTTAGCAGGGGGGGAAGTCATTCACCAAGTTGGACCTAATCTTCGCTTACATGACACAGAAGCTGACTGAATCTTCGAAAAGATTGACGTGCATAAACATGCACAAAGGACTGTTTATATACCACAGATGCCCTTTTGGGATTCGCTCGGCTGCTGCCATCTTCCAGAGGAACATGGAGAGTTTGCTGAAATCGGTTCCGCGCACCGTTGTGTTTCAAGACGATATCCTGATCACCGGTGATGACACCACCAAACACCTGCACAACCTGGAAGAGGTTCTAAGTTGATTAGACAAGTAGGACTCAGGCTGAAACACTCCAAATGTGTTTTCCTGGCACCAGAGGTCGAATTTTTGGGGAGAAGGATTGTGGCAGACGACATCAGACTCACGGACTCTAAGACAGAGGCCATCAAGAATGCACCGAGACCAGAAAATGTGATGGAGTTGTGTTTGTTCCTGGGACACCTCAATTATTTTGGTAACTTTCTACCCAGGTTACGCACTTTTCTGGAACTGTTGCACATGTTGCTACGTAAGGGTAATGACTGGGTTTGGGGTAAATCTCAAGAGACAGCCTTTGAGAAGGCCAGAAACCTACTTTGTTCCAATAAGTTACTTGTACTGTATGACCCATGTAAACGATTAGTGTTAGCTTGTGATGCATCTTTGTATGGGGTCGGCTGTGTGTTACAGGAAACCAATGTATTGGGCAAACTTCAAACGGTTGCATATGCATCTAGAAGTCTGTCTAAGGCTGAAAGAGCCTACAGTATGGTTGTGAAAGAGGCATTAGCATGTGTATATGGGGTTAAGAAAATGCACCAATACATATTTGGACTTCGGTTTGAGCTTGAAACCGACCATAAACCACTCATTTCGCTGTTTTCATAAAGCAAAGGTATAAACACCAATGCTTCGTCCCGCATCCAAAGATGGGCACTAACATTGTCCGCCTAGGACTATGTTATCCGCCACAGACCTGGCACGGAGAACTGTGCTGATGCCCTCAGTTGGTTACTATTGCCCACTACCGGGTTGGAAATGGCGCAGCCCACAGACTTGCTTCTGGTAGTGGATGCTTTTGAGAGCGAGGGGTCACCCATCACTGCTCGCCAGATCAGGACCAGCCAGGATCCTGTGCTATCACTTGTAAAAAGTTGCGTCCTCAATGGGAGCTGGTCGGCCATTCCCGGGGAAATGCAAGATGAAATTAAGCCGTTTCACCGACTCAAAGATGAAATGTCCATCCAGTCGGATTGTTTCTTATGGGGTAATCACGTGGTTTTGCCAAAAAAAGGCAGGGCAACATTTGTACGCTACCGACACAATACCCACCCAGGCATAGTCATGATAAAGGCTATGGCCATGTCGCATGTTTGATGGCCTGGCATTGACTCGGTCTTATAGTCATGCGTACACCAGTGCAACATGTGCTCACAACTGAGCAATGCACCAAGGGAGGCTCCATTGAGTCTGTGGTCATGGCCTTCCAAACTGTGGACCAGGATCCATGTAGATTTTGCTGGCCCCTTTCTCGGAAAGATGTGTTTAGTTGCAGTGGACGCTTACTCTAAATGGATTGAATGCGTAATCATTCATCCAGCACATCCACTGCCACCATTGAAAGCCTCTGGGCTTTTTCGCCACCCATGGCTTCCCTGATGTCCTTGTCAGTGTTTCACCAGCTCGAGTTTATGACCCGCAATGGCATCAAGCATGTCAGGTCTGCCCCGTTTAAGCCGGCATCCGAAAGTCAAGCGGAACGGGCAGTCCAAACTATCAAGCAGAGCTTGAAACGTGTGACGGAAGGCTCCTTGCAGACCCGCTTATCTTGGGTTCTGCTCAGCTACTGGACGCGACCCCACTCGCTCACTGGGGTTCCTCCTGCAGAATTGTTAATGAAGAGAGCACTCAAAATCAGGCTCTCCCTAGTCCACCCAGATCTAAATGATCCTGTGGAAACCCAGCATTACCGGCAAAACATGTACCACGATCGCGTGGCTGTATCGCGTGACATTGATGTTAACGACCCTGTGTTTGTCCTTAATTACAGTCATGGTCCTCAATGGGTTGCTGGCACTGTCTTGGCCAAGGAGGGGAATAGAGTGTTTATAGTCAAACTATTGAATGGACAAACATGCAGAAAGCATTTGAATCAGACCAAACTGCGGTTCACCGACAACCAGGAACAACCTGAAGAGGACATCACCATCATCGATCCATCACACATCCAACCAGCAATTGACCTCGCTGTCAATCAAGAGGATGAACCCATCATTCCCAACAGTCCTGTCAAACCAGCCACGCCAACCCACCCATGCCAGAGTTTGAACTCAGACGATCAACCAGGGAGCATAGGGCCCCGGATCATCTCAACTTGTAAATAATTTGTATCAAAGACTTTGCGGGGGAGTGATGTTATGTATGTAAATATTGTAACTGTGTAAAACTTGTCACCAGAGGACGCAACTGTTGGAGGCCCAAGGGGCACCTGCACACCTCGTGCAAAGGAGTATAAAAGATTGTCTGCCATGCTGCTTAGGCACTCTGGAGTTGTATTAAAGAGACTAAGGTCACATCAGTTTTAGCTCACAGTACTCAGTCTTGTGGAGTTCTTCCATACTTAACAAATACAATCATGGCTGATCCGATCATAGACTCAGGTCCACTTCCCTACCTGCTCCCCATAACCCCTTATTCCCTTATTGGTTAAGAAACTGTCTATCTCCGTCTTAAATTTATTCAATGACCCAGCTTCCACAGCTCTCTGAGGCAGAGAATTCCACAGATTTACAAGCCTCTGAGTTAAGAAATTCCTCCTCATCTCAGTTTTAAATGGGTGCCCTCTTATTCTAAGATCATGCCCTCTAGTTCTAGTCTCCCCCATCAGTGGAAACATCCTCTCTGCATCCACCATGTCAAGCCCCCTCATTATCTTATACATTTCAATAAGATCACCTCTCATTCTACTAAATTCCAATGAGTAGAGGCCCAACCTACTCAACCTTTCCTCATCAGTCAACCCCCTCATCTCCGGAATCAATCTAGCGAGCCCTCTCTGAACTGCCTCCAAAGCAAGTATATCCTTTCGTAAATATGGAAACCAAAATTGCACGCAGTATTCCACGTGTGACCTCACCAATACCCTGCATAGTTGTAGCACGGCTTCCCTGCTTTTATACTCCATCCCCTTTGCAATAAAGGCCAAGATTCCAATGGCCTTCCTGATCACTTGCTGTACCTGCATACTAACCTTTTGTGTTTCATACACAAGTACCCCCAGGTCCCGCTGTACTGCAGCACTTTGCAATTTTTCTCCATTTAAATAATAACTTGCTCTTTGATTTATTTTTGCCAAAGTGCATAACCTCACACTTTCCAACATTATACTCCATCTGCCAAATTTTTGCCCACTCACCTAGCCTGTCTATGTCCTTTTGCAGATTTTTTGTGTTGTCCTCACACATTGCTTTTCCTCTCATCTTTGTAACAGACAGACCGCAAACATTGGGCATTTCTACCACTTTAGTTTAGAAGGATAATTTTTGTGTGCTGTGAGCAAGTCTTTAACTTGGGCACTGTCTCCTTTTTGGTTACGCTGGTGGATGGGGCACGACTGAGCACTAAGGAGTGCGGTCACCTTTACCCAGACTATGTGAGTCTCTCTGGCTGCTGTCTGGACTGGGAGATAGCTGCCCTGGCTCATTATCTGTCCTGGGACACTTTGGGACATTAGCTCTGGCCACACGGAGGTATCCAAGCACAGCCCATGGACACGGTGCCCCCTCCCATTGCATTCCTGTCATTGCTGAGCTCACCAGTGGTCCTGATTTCCCCCCCCTTGGGGGCCCTCCATCGATTCAAATAAATCGCCTACCTCCCCTCAGGCGCCGAATGGCACGGCCCGTGGATGGGGCCTTTCGTGGAGTTTCGACGTGAGATGTTTGGTGTCAAGCATTAGTTCATAAACACAATCTTATTAAATATTTTCTCTGAACGTAGATGTTATAACCATGCATCCATTGTGGATACAAACCGTATTAGCATATAAAGTTAAAGTTATGGATGAATCGAATGTGGGGTGACTAATTGTGAATCACAATATCTGTTGTGTTTCCATAATAGTACCGAGTCAATTAGCTTATGTCATGCTCTTGTCATGTTTGCAGAGGAAGATATCTAAGAATCGAGCAGAGCAGAGGCGGACCAGAGGAGGGTCTGCTGAGCTGCAATCGCTTACCGACTTAGAAGAACGTGCCACAGCACTAGCGTATCCACAATCGTTCTGCCACCCGTGGTGGTGCAGATTCTATTGTTGCGCCACGTGATTAATGTGTAAAGCAGTGGTAAACAAATGATAATTTAAAATAATTTAATGGTATTTCATTATAATATATGAATGATGTAATGTTATGCATGCAGCTTCTGTAATCTCATGTTAATCATGTGTAACGTCTCTCGTTCACATTTATTGCAGTAGTGTTGCTCCTCGTACATATGCCAGCACAGCGCAAGCATTCTCATCTCTATCCTTCTCTTTCAATAACCTCAATTATGTTTTGCAGCTCCCCAGACTCTCCAGGTGCAAAGGGAGGCCCCTGCAACAACACCTCTACCGCTGCAGCTCATCATCACCACAGATGACGAACAGGAATCTGAGGAGGACGAAACTGAGCCTGACTTGTCATCTGTGGTACCTGCAGCCACCTCATCCTCAACAGATGAAGTAGCGGGGCCAAGCGGCTTGCAGCAGGCCACTCCAAGGCGTCCAGTGCCCACGCCGACCCCGTGGAAGTTGAGTCGGCGAGGTAGGCACGCGCTGCGACGGGAAGATGTAAATGAGGAAATGGTCTCGCTGTCAAGGGCAAGCATTAGGTCGATAGATCCTCCAGGCACTGAGTGGGTTGACCGCAACATTGCCACACTGTCCGCACGAATAACAGAGGGCATGAAGTGGATAGTTGCAGCAATGGGGCGAACAACCGACTCTGTCGATGCCTTGCAGCATCCGATAGTTGTGGGAAATGGCACTGCACCCCAAGGCACCATACCACCAACCACCACGACAGATGCGAGACAGGAGGAAGAACTTCCTTCTGACTCGGAAGACCTTTCTTCGCAAACGTCTTTTCCTCCAGCCACTGAGGTCATTCTGCCGACATCACACCCACCACAGCAGCAGGCCTTGAGGTGCTCTGCTGCAAGATGTCTTGGTCCCATTACTCAATTAGTGGGAAATTGGGGTTACAACAAGGGGGGGGTGTCAAGGTGCAGGAGGGAAGCATGGCCGTAGGTAGCGGGGTTGGGGGGCGCTGTATACCATTGTTATAAAACACATTTTGTTGAACGTTCACTTTTGGGGATAGTAGGAGGATGTTGTTACATTGTTCTGTTAAAAATGTTATTGACTATTGGAGGTTGGCGGAGGGGTGTTATATATGCTCAGGGTGGTATTGTAGGTTGCCTCCTAAGTGGTCCAGGCATCTGAAGCGCTTCAGATCTCCAATTGTCTTTTCGACGATATTGCATGTAGCTATATGGCTTTCGTTGTAGCACTTCTTGGCTTCTGTCTGGGGCTTACGCATGGGGGGGTCATGAGCTAGCTGGCAAGGCCATATCCTTTATTCCCCCAGCATCCAACCATGACCTTGTGACTGACTCTTAAACAGGTCAGAGACAGTTCTCTCACGCAAGATGTGCGCATCATGGATGCTCCCTGGAAAATTTGCATTTACTGCCATGATTATTTGCTTGTGGTCAACAACGAACTGTACATTCAGGGAATGGAATCCCTTTCGGTTCCGAAACACCTCTGCATCGTGTAAAGGTGCTTGCAGGGTGATGTGCATAAAGTCTATTGCTCCCTGCATCTTAGGGAAGTTTGCTATTCTCGGGAAACCCAAAGCCCTCTCAGTCTGTGCCTCTCTGGTCATAGGGAAGTTTGTAAAGTCCATCCTGTGTGTGTAAAGGGCTTCAGTCACCTGTCAAATGCAGCAATGTGTAGTGTGCTGAGAGATACTGCAAATGTCGCCAGCTGAGGCCTGAAAGGAGCCCGATGCATAGAAGGAAAGTGCCGCAGTAACCTTAACCTCAATGGGCAGTACGGTCCTGATGGTGCTGGTAGGCTGCAGATCTGCCTTAATTAGTTGGCATAGCTCACTAATGACTCCCTTTCGGAAGCGCAGCTTTCTAACGCACGTGTTATTGGACAAGTCCAGGTATGATCGCTTATCCCTGTAATTGCATTGGGTGTAATGTCTCCTCCTCCTCAGCAGTCTGCCACCTTTTTGATTGGGTACATGATGCTCTTCAATATACCTTCTCCCATCTCTATTCTGCAGCATGTGATTAGTCATCAATACTGGTTGAGAAATTACAGGCCCCATCACTATAAATCACTATAAATGCCCTTAATTTGTCCTCAGCAAATACAAATGTGATTAGATGATTGGCATGAGTCAATAATGCCCTTAAAATCACTCACAAATTGCTTCTCCTGACAAGCACTTCAAGCAGCCTTTTATTAAAGACCCTCCGAGTTACAAAATGGCATCCGTAGTGCCAAGTTAAGGTCAGGTGATTGCAGCTTTTCTTCAGCATCTTTTTGGGGCAGTGATCATTTGGGCGAATTATGTGTGAAATGCCGAAAGTAGTGCTCGGCGATAATCTGGGCCATAATCGGGCATTTGTTTCCATTATAAACAGTATTCTCAGCCTTGCACAAGGATGATGTCATTCTTTTAAAAATGTAGGCCGGGTGATGTAGCTCATTCATGCATGCCGAAAGTTGGGCTGGCGATAAATGTGCCATAATCGGACGCTAGTTTCCACTTTTCAGCAAATATGGGCGATAGCCTGCCTCTCAGCGGTTATATGGGCGATAAATGGGCAATGATGTGCCGAAAGTCTAGCCCATGATTCTAAGATATTCGTTGTTGACTCTTGGCTAACACTAATAGTGAAGGTTGTTGTGATCATGTTGGTGGCAGGGCTGACAAGAATGGAGTTTACGGTAGTCAGCTGTGAGGATAATAATGAAATGTAGCCATTGTCAAGCATTACTGATATGTCCTGGTAACAGTCCAAAATAGCAAAATATAATGCAAGTATTATTAGACACATATGCTAGCATACTAGTGGGTAGATTTTACCTCCGAGTGGTGTTCGGGCGGACAGTTGGCTGAGTGTGCCTGCCGACAGCCTAATAGGCCTGAGCTTCGTTATCATAGGGCTGATGGGCTGTGGTCATAAAACGAACGTCCTGAGATATCCCGCCGGCTTCAGGATGCCACCATATCAGGTGGTGCCATTAGCCACTGGGTCTGGAAAATGTTCAGTTGGGGAAGTGTCCCTGTGATGCAGTTTGACTAGTTTAATTGGCTCTCTGCTGACCAGAGCCTGCTTTCTACTTCATTTGGTCTAGATGAGACACTTTTGATGAATGGCCTTTTACTTCTCTGGATTTTCTTATGTGGCTAATGGAGGCTCAGAGCTTTATTTGCTTCAGCACAATCAATTGATTGAGCCGTACTTTCTTATCACACTGCACTGAACGATCCAAAACTAATGACTACTTGGCATTGACACTATATTAAAAAGGTGAGCACATGACTGTCAATATTCTCCATTTTTATATTACCCTAAATGTTCTCCTGTCTCATCTGGAAAACGATTATGCCTCAGTTTCATGGGTAGCAAAGTATTGCTGCGCTCCAATAAGTTGATCAAGTAGCTACTTAGATGTGAGTCTTGAGAGTGATTGTTGCTATATTATACAACCTTTGAAGGCAGTACAATTGAGACTGATCCTATTCTCACCCGGGAAGGGTGAAATTGGTCTTCACCAGTAGTGTAAAATGCACTCATAGCAAATCAGCAGCCCCTTTTACACGTCGTCGATTTTGTTTTCCATTGACCTCAATACACATGTACTTTGCAGCTGGAGTTACTGGATAGCAATCAAGAATGGGAATGCTGGATAGCTCCCCCCTTCCTTGGGGCACTGAAGTGAATTGCAATCCCAGCTGAGATCTGCTGACTCAGCACTTCAGGAATTGAACCTGGGAAGACAATTAACGATTGGAAAATTATGTGCAGCATGTGTGCAAATGTGTGCTACTGGCAGATGAGACTCCTGCCTCAGAATGCAATTCCAGATCACTCCTAAAAAAATGTGGAAATTAATGTGGAAATGCTGTAATGTGGAAATTAATAGATGCCAGCAAGTAAAAAAGCTCATAATAGATTGATTATACAAGAGTTATGTTATGTTGCAGCCATTGGGTATTTTACAGAACACATATAGGTTCTGAATTTCTTGGCATGATGCCCAGAGTGCGGTATTTAAGAAATAAAAGGAATGTGTTTCTTAATGAAGTAAAGCAATGGCATTTGTAGTTATACTCATTATTGTTAGTATTCCCACTGTTTAATTTAGGCTCATTTTTCATCAACAATTCATTTGACTTACCATTTTTGAGGTAATTTATGGTTAAAATTTTGCATACCTGGTTACAATGTTAGGTTTAGCAAAAATGTACACCAAAGTCAATTCAATGAAGCCTGATGCACAATATGTAGTGGAAGCTGTATCAGAGCTCAACATTAATTATTATTAATTACGTCAGACGCTGTAAAAATTCATATAACAGTAGATATCAGAGGTATACATGGTTTAAGATGAGGCATTGCCTTTCCTGAATCATCATCATCATCATAGGCAGTCCCTCGAAATCAAGGAAGACTTGCTTCCACTCAAAAAGTGAGTTCTCAGGTGATTGAACAGTCCAATATAGGAATTACAGTCTCTGTCACAGGTGTGATAGACAGCCATTGGAGGAAAGGGTGGGTGGGGAGTCTGGTTTGCCGCGCGCTTCTTCTGCTGCCTGCGCTTGTTTTCTGCTTGCTTTTGGCGACGAGCTTCAAAGTGCACAGCGCCCTCCCGGATGCTCTTCCTCCACTTAGGGTGGTCTTTGGCCAGGAACTCCCAGGTGTCGGTGGGGATGTTACACTTTATCAAGGAGGCTTTGAGGGTGCCCTTGAAATGTTTCCTCTGCCCATCTGGGGCTCGCTTGCCATGTAGGAGTTTCGAGTAGAGCACTTGCTTTAGGAGTCCTGTGTCCGGCATGCGGACAATGTGGCCCAATGGAGCTGGTCGAGTGTGGTCAGTGCTTCGATGCTGGGTATGTTAGCCTGATCGAGAACACTGACGTTGGTGCATTTGTCCTCCCAGGGGATTTGCAGGATCTTGCGGAGGCATCATTGGTGGTATTTCTCCAGTGATTTGAGGTGTCTACTGTATATGGTCCACGTCTCTGAGCCATACAGGGGAGCGGGTATCATTACAGCCCTGTAGACCATAAGCTTGGTGCCAGATTTGCGGGCCTGATCTTCGAACACTTTCTTCCTCAGGCGCTCAAAGGTTGTGCTGGCGCACTGGAGGCGGTGTTGAACCTTGTCGTTGATGTCTGCCCTTGCTGATAATAGGCTCCCGAGGTATGGAAAGTGGTCCACCTTGTCCATGGCCATGCCATGGATCTTGATATCTGAGAGGCAGTACTGTGTGGCGGGGTCAGGTTGGTGGAGGACCTTTGTCTTACGGATATTCAGTGTAAGGCCCATGCTTTCATATGCCTTCATACGAATAGTTTGCACTTATCATACATCCAAGCTCTCAGAACTAAAACAAGATCAGTCATGGCATGGGTTATATTTTTATCCTGGTCCCTGTTGCTGATAGAAATGGAATATTTACAACAACAATTATGACTGAGGTAATTCCAGATCTTCTACCTCCCCTTAAACTGGAGAGCTACAGCCATGGACATGCAAAGGGGGGCATGCTGAGTGAGCAACAGCCAAAAAGGCAGCTTTTAAACTTCCTCTTCTAATTTTTTATTTTTACAGTGTAATAAAAGCAATTGGAAAATGATTTTATTGCGACACAAAAAAGATAGAAAATGATTAATTAAAAATGTTATTGCCCATCCCTAGTTGCCCGAACCACTGCATTCTGTGATTTGAGTCAACCCTATTGGTGTGGGACTGGTTTTGTTCCCTAAATGACATTAGTGAACCATTTGTTTTTTTTACGACAATCTGGCAACTTCATAGTCTCTTTTACTGATACCAGCTTTTTTTTCAGATCTCAAACTGCCATGGTAGGATTTGAATTCATATTCTCAGCTGAATTATTAGTCCAGGCCTCTGGATTGCTGGTCAAGTAACATAACCACTGCACTACCATAGCCACATAAATTATAACATATCTGACTGCTACCCTGACTGAAGTGGGAATTCCCAAATCCTTTTTTAGAACAGATACAACAGGAGGCAAGTGCATTTATTCTATACTTACAGCAGTGTGTGTTCAATTCTCCTGCATCTTACACTAAGGGGAAGGAAAGAAATTTTGCTCTGCTGTACAATCTGGGTTGAATATTCCACTCATGATTCCACAAACAATTCCACTCCTGCTCGTTTTTTGAAATTTCTCCTTCATTATCGGGATTGGGTGGTGCAGTTGGTTAACAACATAGTGGGAATTAGGTTAGCATTTGAGCGATGCCTCTAAGGTGGCATCTTTTGTTTTCCAGGATGTAAGTTTTCATCCAGCCAAAGTTTGATGAGATTAAATTATCCTCTCTCTGCTGGCTGTAAAAGTCCATCTGAGGGCAGCGTCAACTCAATTTCAGTGGGCATAAGTCAACAGTACAAACTGTCTATAAATTGGCACTAAATTGACATTTTTATGTTCTAATGGGGACTGAGGGGAGTGGTGGTGGTGGGGGGGGGGGGGGGCGGGGGTGGTTCTGGGACACTTCTGAGATGAGGGATTGCAACAAACTCTAGTGAAGCTGCCACAAGTTCCATTGATGCCTGCATCAAAGAAAAAAGTTTCCCTAATGTAGCAGCAAATGGACTCCAGAACCAGAGTGTCAGTTGCCGCACAACCTCAGAGACTGACCACAGAGACTCCACATAGATGTGACATTCATCAAAAATCCTTCTTTTCATACGATTACATATAAGATCTGGGTCCCATGACCCCGAAGCCATGGGCAGCTTTGTCTACAGCCTCCGCTGGAAAGGTGTCTCCTCCTCACCCACTTATCCTTCCTCTGATTTCCCTGTGCTCTGTGAATCACCTGGTCTCACCTCCTCACTTAGACTATCTACTTCCCCTAGGGGAAAATATAGGAGCTGGTGTGTGGCAGTGAGATAACAAATGATGGAGTGGGTGAAATTGAGTGAGAGGGCCATGTCTTGCTCCAAGGATTCTTGTGTGGCCTAGTCCTAATCATTCTCCACTTTATCATTATAAATACATTTCTTGCCTCCTTCTCCTCCTCATGATCATCACCCTTTGCACCCATAGCAATGGTGGATCTGTAGGAAGTAGGGCATAAGTTAAAAATGGGTGAGCCCTTAGAATTAAGGAGACACTGAAGGGTGTGGATGCTTCTGCTATCTGCTGCTTCATATGGATGCCATAGCAATTGCCTGGGATTGCAGCCACTAACCTGCAGCCTGCAGTGTTTCAGTGCCTCATTCTTGCTCTTTGGCCTGTGCCTTGTGGGGGTGGGGTGCACCTCTCTAATGTCTGGCATGTCCTGCCTTTCAAGGGCATTGTGCACAAGTTTCTCTTATAACAACATAATGGGAATTAGGTTAGCATTTGAGGCATTTCTCCCAGGTGGCATCAGTTGATGGAATTGGGAGCACCCTGTTATAGATGAGTAAGGGATTTTAAAGTTCTGCCTGAAAATAAGTCCTATTAGATGAGTTAGCAACATATATTGTAAGATGCAGAGTTAGTAAATATTTGAACCACAATGCAGTGTGAAAGGTGACTTGTACAGCTATTTATTTTAGATGAAGTGCATGTTCATGAGGCCCAGGAAATCAAAGGGAAAGTGGCCAGTCTGTTACCTTTCTTTTCCACGTCAGATCATTCAACTTTTCCAACACTTTCTCTGCATCCTTTCTCTCCTGCTGCAATTCAACCAGGAGTCTAAAGGTCAGGCTTATTAAAATGTTGGCTCTGCCTGTTCCTCAACTTGAAGATCTCCTTTAAAAGTGGCACAAGATCTCACATGAGACATCTATTACAGCTACCTGACAGTTAACTATGCTTTGTGACAAGTTTGCTACTTACCTATTGTTCTCCCAGCCTGCTGCTGAAATTCTCAATTATTCTAAGCTTTCTAAAGGCTGCACCTAGAATTTACAACAAATCCCCAACCCCCAGCACAGTATTCTCGTGTTACAAGGCAATCTCTAATGCCAGTGGGTACGCAAATGAACTGAGCTCACGATATACATACCAGCTCTGTACTGGAACAGTGGGGTAAATAGTCATGTACAATTTCAAGGCCATTGCATCATTTTCTCTTGTTGCATTTTAAACCTCTGAATCTTTTTTTTAACTCAGTAAAATCAGCCTCTGTTGCAGCAGTTCAATAAAGCCTACTGTGTAAATCACATTACAGTGACACATTTGGTACAATTGGTGTCAAGATCCTTACAAACGGCATGTCTTAACCTTGGTGCACCAAGAATTATTGTAAAAAGATAAATAAAATTGAAGTCAGTGGTAGCCCCATCCCCTCAATACACACACACACACACACGCACACATCAATAACAGTCGGAACTAACACCCTTCCGGGTGAGAAGTTAATCACTTGGGTATTGTTTTGTTTCGTGAAATATATACATATGCCTTGTCAAATAAAAGTGCTTGTTTCATTTCAGTGTGCTGTTCTTGTTTTTCACAATATTTGCTGCAAGTACAAAGTGGACAATTCTCCCAAAAACTGACAAATTGCAGCAATTTCTGGTTTTGAAATTTGGAAGACGTGTGGACTTCTTGAAATATTGGGCCTCACAAGAAAAATGAATCTGGGAAATTCTGCCAATAATTTTTCAGAAATAGGAATCTAAGGGGTTTAATTTTCTCGTCCGGGTCACCGGTTAATAGATTTGAGTAAAATGTCTATTTTAATACAATTGTTGACTTATTTATTTTATTTTATATAAGTTAACGACTGTGTTAAAATAGTGCACAATGGAATTTTACGCAAACTCTTGTAAGTGATGTGTTACCAGAGGAAACAGAACCCTTAAATGCTTCTGATTTTGGGGCTAATTTTGTAAGTTATTGATATCTTCGATCCAACTTAAATGAAGAACAGTTGTTTTTTTTTAACGTATTTTATTAATTCTGTCCAGAAAAAGCCACCAGAATGAATTGTTGGGCTGAATTTTTACCTTGGAGTTGTGATGGTAGCCGGGCGGGGGTGTGGGGTGGGGGTGCATCCGTGGATAGCGTCAGGAACACGGAAGTTCGAGAGGCGCGTTTTGCAGTGGCTTTTTAATGAAGCCACTGCAATTGAAGCAGATGTCCAAGTTTCCTGACCAATTACTGGAGCGGGCCTGATGATGTCACGGATGAGGTGCAATGGACAGATGTTACTTGAATGCCGGTTGAGGTGGAAGACAGGTTGTTGAAGTGGAAATAGTGAGTTGGTTCTGTTCGTAAATGTTGATAACACTCCAAACAGAAAAATGCAGGCTCAAAGATACAGGGCCTAAAATTGAGATGAAGGGTTTGACTTATGAAGGAAGGTTGAATAGGCTGGGCTCATTGGAATTTAGAAGCATGAGAGGTGATCTTACTGGAACGTACAAGATTCTGAGACGGCTTGGCAGGGTAGATGCAGAGGTGTTTGCCCTCATGGGGGAATCTAGAACTAGGGGGCATAGTTTCAGAATAAGGGGTCGCTCATTTAAATCTGATGGAGAGGCATGACATTGCATAATAAATAAATAAATAAAACACCTCACATATTTAAAATTATTTGAAATTAAATGTAATTAAATGTTTTAGAAAAAATATATATTTTTTGGATGTTTTTTTAATCTGTTTTAATAGTGTTAAAAATAAACTTACCTTAATGGACAGAGTTTTTACTATAAAAATGTGTATTTAAATGTAATTTTATATGTTTTAAAACTTGTATGCTGGTTAAAGTAGGCTATATGCCTGCTTTCATCAGGAGTAAAAGTTTGAAGGAGATTCGCTGGGTAAGAGATGGGCAAATAACCCAATCTCTCCTGCGCGGATGTCCTTCTCCTGGGGATGCGGAGGATCGGTCAAGAGAAATCTTGACAGATCGGAAAAGCCGGTTTTCGGCGCATGTGCATCACACCACGAAAACCAGCTTTTGCGAGGCCTCGCCAGGTCCATGCACACTTCGTACGGACCCGACGAGGCCGGAATTTTTGCCCCATAAAGTTGCCCCAAGGTTTAGTGATCCCATCTTGGAAATCTTCCTCCAAGGAGTCAGGACCCACAGGGACAACCTGCTCCCTGCTGATGGGCGGAAACGGTCAACAATGAACTCATGGCTGGAGATCACTGAAGTCATGAGCAGGATGCAGTGTAGAAAATGATTTAACAACCTCGTGAGGTCAGGAAAGGTGAGGACAATGACACATTGCCCTACATCCTGATGTGTGTGTCACCCCAACCCCTCAATCTGGCTTCCCTATCCCTGCACAACACTTCTCACACCAACCTACTTTGCAGGTACACCTGTACCTCACTGTCTATGCACTTACTCACTTCATCTAACCATCCACCACTGACCCTCACCCTCATCCTAATGCAATGGCATGCCTGTCCATCATAGTCACCCTCTACATATGTTGCTCCTCCATCCCTTCTACTCATTCTCTGACTCTCACTCAAAGGTCTCTTGTTTCCAGCCTACAGGAGAAGAGAGCACAAAACACTTGGGAGAGGCAGAGAACCGGCGGTGGCCCTCCAGTGATGACACCACTCGCTTCAGCAGAGGAGGAGGAGATGGAGCTGAGTGGAGTTGCAGAGCTGCTGGTGGTGGGAGATGGAGACAGGGGGGAGCTCCAAGCTATGTGGTGACAGAATTAAATATCATACAGCGACATGGCATACAACAGTCACTCATGTTGACTTGATGTCAACAGTCAGTGAAATATGATCATGTTCATAATGGTAACTGTTATATATGCAAACCTGTAAATACCTTGTGTAACCACCAGAGGGCTCATCCCCTGGAGTCCCAAAGGATCCCACAATCCCTTGGGAGCACCTGTACTTAAGGAGGCCTCACAGGCTGGAGAGGCACGCTGGAGACCTGCAATAAAAGACTAAGGTCACACTTTACTTTGAGCTCACAGTATCTGGTCAGACTCTTTATTCATACACAACTGTAACTTAAACCATTCTTATCATAACAGTTCTAATTCATGTCTTTACTCTCCCACAAACCCATTCAGTGTCCACCATCACTGTCCAGCCAGAGGAGGAAGACGACTCCTCAAAGGAGGTCACAGACTCTAAGGGGCACCATCACATGACTCATGCACACCCAGCAACAGCGCAGATACGCACACGTTGATGGGTCCTCCAAAGTGGGGGCATGGGAGAGAGAGAGACTGGGGGGGGAGAGTGACTAGTGGGGGGAGAGAGAGAGACTGATGGGGAGAGAGAGAGAGAGAGACGGTGGGGGGATGCAGGGGAGAGAGGGGGGGGAGAGAGAGAGAGAGAGAGACAAGGGGGTGGGAGAGAGAGAGAGAGGGACTGAGGGGGAGAGAAAGAGAGACTGGGGGAGGGAGAGAGACTGGGACGGGGGGGGGGAGAGAGAGAGAGAGACTGGGGAGAGAGAGAGACTGGGGGCAGGGTGGGGGGGAGAGAGAGAGAGAGACAGGGGGGGAGAGAGAGAGACTGGCGGGAAGAGAGAGAGACTTGGGGGGGGGGAGGGGGAAGAAGAGAATGAGGTCTTTGTCATTCATCACCCCACTGCTGTGCACCAAAATGCTCTCCAGCTCCTTGCTAGCCGGGAAGTGCAGGTGAGCCATGAGCAGGATGATGGTGAGAGGGGGCATGGAAGTGCAGACTGCTCAAACCACTCCCACTTCTCCCTCATTGCCCCCTCCCACCCCACCCCCATTAGTCAGAGCCCCATATGCTGCATCGTGTCTTCATGGTCAAGTCTGCCCCTGCACAGGTGCAGGAGGACCAGTCTTTGGCCGGGCCCTCGCAGACACCAAAACCTAGAGGACATCCGCCAAAAGAATCTAACCAATCAGAGCAGGGAAGTAAGCAACCTGCCTCTATCTCTATTGAAGCCACATGGGTTACATGGTGTAGGAATTATTGGAAGAGGAAGATTGAAGAATTCTAAATGCACAAGGGTATGCACATGGTTGTGTTACAACATGTTCGATTAAGTTTCTGTTTATCTTTAGAGCCACATAAAATTATTTCTTCGCACCACTTTCCCTTCTTGTCCATTTTTGCCTGCTGCCTGGCAAGTGGCCTTGTTAGTTGGAGTGAATGGTAAGACATTACTTAACCTTGAGCAATGGGTGTGTGTGACAGGAATGATTTGGGACTGTTTTGTGGTGGTGGTGGGTGGCGGGAGGGGGGGGGTGGTGAATTTTGTTCGGCATCTGGGTGCCATATGGATGCACTCGTGCAACCTAACTAAATTGTGCCATTATGAGGCCATCTCAGGCTTCCCGGGCAGCAATGTGTGTTGCTGCTGGAGCCATTGTCACTTCAGGTTCCTCCTACTTTTCTTCCTCATCTTCCTCCTGTTCCTCCTCCTCCTCCTCTGAAGAGCCTCTGCATACTGCACCTTGCTCCTTCTGCAGCTCCAATCCTCGCTGTTGTGCTGTGTTGTGCAATGCACAGCATACCACCACATTCTGGAGACGCTGGCTGGTGCATATTGAAGGGCTCCTCCAGATCTGTCCAGGCATCTGAAGCGCATATTCAGCATCCCAATTGGCTTTGATTGTAGAGCAATTCAGCCTCACCGCTTGGCATCTTCAAGGGTGTTATCAGCCACAGCTTCAGTGGAATCCACTTTTGGCAGAAATTGCCTTTTCCCTTAAGGCCTGCAACCGCCGGAAATCGGCAGCCATTTTGCGGAGCGGACTGGTCGACGATTTTTTATGGAAAGGCCACCATTTTGAAAATTACACTCCTGCGGTATCCTGGCGGTGACCCGCTCCCCCCACTGCCGTTCCGCTGCTGCTGATCCATCCTAAGTTTGTCATCAGAGCGCGCAGCGCCGATGTTTCCTCCCTGATCGCGAAATTCCGTCGAGAAAATCTTGATGCCACTGTTCGGTGCCACCAACAGCTTTTTCTGTCGGTGCACTGAGCTTGGAGTGCTTCTAAAAGGGCAGTGCGGCTGCCATTAAAGGGGAAGATCGACTGCCGCGGCCGCCGTCTTAATTTTTTTTGTCGGCCCATTGCAATGTTGGGCCAACAATTATGCCCCCGGGTTCGGCCAGGCTGCTATCCCAGCCGAAACCCTCCCTTGTGGCCCAGTGGACCTAACTTAAATAATGGCAGCGAAGGGGAGAGACGTGATGATGTGCTGGCGCGATGATGTCATCAGCTGATGAGAGACAGCGGCGGACAGCCTGCCCGCCCCCAACTTCCGCCCCTCTAGTGTGCGAACTCCCACCCACTGCCGCACTTCCGCCCCCATTATGACCGACTTCCGGGCTGCTGGGAAAAAAAGCCAAAGAGTGGAATTTTTGCAAGTGGTTACCGCATCCACCACGCTGGTAAAAACAGCTCAAACAGGGTAGATGCGTCACGTTTCCATCAGTGGGCAATTTTGGCCCCCTTGTCTCCAAGCAACCAGCCATTAAGTCTGGTCGAAGGTGCGAAGAGCTGAGGGAGGGTGGACTGGCACAGGACAAATTAATCATGACAGCTCCCAGGGAATCTAGCGCACACATTATTATGATATTTTTGTGGTAGCAGATGAGCTGCACATTGATGGAGTGGAAACTCTTATGGTTCACAATCATGCCTGGGTGATCTGGGTGTGCCTTGATGGGTACATGTGTGCAGCCTGCACCTGTGGTAAGCCAGTTAGAGCTGCAAATCCAGCTCAATCTGATTGGCTTCATCAGTGCAAAGTGTACATAATCATCATAGGCAGTCTCTTGAAATCGAAGGAGACTTGCTTCCACTCTAAAAGTGAGTTCTCAGGTGACTGAACAGTCCAATACGGGAATTACAGTCTCTGTCACAGGTGGGACAGACAGTGGTTGAAGGAAAGGGTGGGTGGGGAGTCTGGTTTGCCGCACGCTCCTTCCGCTGCCTGCGCTTGTTTTCTGCATGCTCTCGGCAACGAGACTCGAGCTGCTCAACGCCCTCCCGGATGCTCTTCCTCCACTTAGGGTGGTCTTTGGCCAGGGATTCCCAGGTGTCAGCGGGGATGTTGCACTTTATCAAGGAGGCTTCGAAGGTGTCCTTGAAACCTTTCCTCTTCCCACCTGGGGCTCGTTTGCCATGTAGGAGTTCCGAGTAAAACGCTTGCTTTGGGTGTCTTGTGTCCGGCATGCGAACAATGTGGCCCATCGAACGGAGTCCAAAGTGTATATAAATGCCTGCCTTGTCAAACAGGGCATTGGTCACCTGGGTGATGCATTTATGGGTGACCGACTGCAAGATCCTGCAAATGTCTCCTGCAGATCCCTGGAAGGAGCCTGAACCAAAGATGTTGAGGGTGGTGGTGACTTTGACAGCCACTGATAATGTGTGTCCACCAGGTCCACTTGGCAGCAGGTCCTCTTTCTGCAAGCTACAAATGTCTGCCACGACCTGATGAGATACTCTGAGCCTCCTGGGGCACTGGTGTTCAGTCGTGTCCAGGAAGCTTATCCTCTGCCTATACACCCTGTGTTGGGGGTATCATATCCTGCAAGGTGCACCTCTCTCCTGTGGAGTCGGTGAGGAGAAGGCTGCTGCTGGTGCTGGTGTAGCTGCTGTGCTCAGCTTGGTCCTCATCTAAGGTCCAAGGTGAAACAGCATAAGTGACATCCATGCTGATCTGATAGATGACAGAAGTAAGTTGGTGATCAGAGGCACAGCCCTCCAATGTAGTGAGAGTGACTTCCAAAGTTGTAGAAATCACCTTCAAACTCCTGAAAGCAAGCTCTCAGCACAAGTGATGTTAGCAAGAGCCTTTCCCTTAGGCAAGGAAGCAGGTGTGAGGTCTGAGCATTTATGTGATTTTTTAAAAATTCATTTGTTCAGCTCCTGCAATTGCCACTCTGCTCTTACCTTACTTTCACTTGCGAGGCAAGCCCGGGAATCCCGTGGACAGCCGGTAAAAGCTGCAACATCAGGTAAAAAAAAGGCTGTTAATAGCCTCTTGATGATCTCTGAATTGCTTCAATTAGCTCACCCACCTCTCCCGAGAGGGGTCTCTCATGCGTTGACTAACACGCCTGAGTTAAAGGCGTAAGCTGTCGGGTTGAAACCAGCTTCCAGAAGCGCTGTCAATTTTAGTGCTTTTAACTGCCCACCCGCTCGCAAACCCGCACATTCTGCAAAGTGAAAATTCAGCACAATATGGGGCCACACATGATAAAATAAGAGGAAACTGGCTGCCCTGGAGGAAGTGTTGAGTATTGAAGCTACTTTCAGGGAAGGAATGCCATTCATGTTTCTGAGGCAAGAGGTTAATTTACTCATCCTCGTCGCCAAATGTGATATCTTCACGTATGGACAACTTTGAGCAATGTGTTGTCCCAGGCACCTATAGCACAACTTCGATGCTCTGTTAGAATTTCCAGTTTCTGAAACTTTGGGCCCCCACCGTCTTTTACTTTGAACCTGCAGGTGATTTATCTCGGTTGACTGACGACCGTAATTATTATTTAATTCTCGGGAATATTGTTCGGCCATGCCCATCGACCTCACTGTCTGACCAACAATCTCAAAAGTCAAGTCATCCGTTGTCAATAACTTCCTTCTGATCGCATCATTTTTCACCCCACAAACAAAACGATCCCGTAATGCTCGGTTTTGAAAGTTTCCAAAATTACAGTGCATCGATAGTTTTTTTAATGCAACGATGTAATCACTGATACTTCATCAGTCTTTTGATTCCGAATCCCAAAACGATAACTTTCAGCAATTTCTAACGGTTTGGGATTATAGTGCTGCTTCAGCTTCGTTAAAATCTCTTTAAGCGTTGTGTCCTTTGGCTCGTCAGGCACAAGCAGATTTACAAGGGTTTCGTATAATGCCGGGCCCGCCACCGATAAGAAGGTCACTTTCTTACGTTCCAACACAGCCCGTTTCTGGACTGCATTGTCTGGAACTTCGATTATGTTACTTGCAGTGAAATACATTTCTAGCCGATCCACATACGCTTTAAGTTTATATTCCCCCAAATGTCCGATTTCACCTGCCATTTTAATCTCTAGCTGTTCACACCGTGTGCTGTATTTTACCTTGGATTTTGTAGCTTTTTCCAAAGACAGAAACTTCCAAAGTCTCTCTGTCAGCTGGCTGAATCCTTCACCAACAAAATTTAAGCTTTAAATCATCCGAAAAATCCCATCTTGTAGCCAACTGTGATATATTCACAGCACAACCACACACAGCTTCCAACATGGCAGGCAGCTCTCTCGGAAGCCTCCGGAAATCTGCTGGTTCTGTTTATTATTAACCCTGCACTTGCAGTACACAATACGTCCACATCCACAGTGTGGAGCTACAAACATTACAAGCTTACAGACATTATAGGTGACTACATTTCAATGTACTTTATTGGCTGTTAAGCACTTTGGGGCATCCTGAGGCAGTGAAAGACGCTATACAAATTCAAGTTCTTTCTTTAATTTAGATCAATAATATCACAGCAGCAATGATTCAGAATTGGAACAGTTGCTCCCTCAGTGGCTCAGTGGTAAATTCATTGCCAAATGTGGAACTGAATCATGCAGACCAGGAAAATCCTGGGTTTAATCCCTGGTCTATGCCATATTAGCTGATTGCTGTCAGGACAGCAGTAGTGATATCATAATTGTCCTCTGTGCCCCAGGGATACAAAGGAGTTCTCCCTGGTGTCCTGGCCAATATTTATCCCTCAATGTAAAAACAGATTGTCTGGTCATTATCACACTGCTATTTGTGGGACCTAGCTGTACGTAAATTTGGCTGTTTTCTACCGTACAACAGTGACTACACTTCAAATGGAATTCATTGGCTGTAAACTGCTTTGGAAGATTCTGAGGTCGTGAAAAGCGGTATATAAATGCAAGTTTTTCTTTCTTTCTAACCACTGTCCCGTGACACCTTGCTGGAAATTGTAGGTGGGTGAATATCAAGTGAGGGTGGAATCAGATTTGGCTGAATACACCCACAGTCAAATAGTCAACCAACATTCAGTGTATAGGCTCTCGCATGAAGAATTATCATTTCAGCAACATCCTGGAGGGATGCATTCACCCGTGGAGCTGTATCTCAGCAACAGTCAGCACTTTCGGCAGGTGGGGCTAATGTTGGAAGAAGAAAAATAGGAAAAATCAACTGAGCTTTTTCTAGCTGGTCATCTGTATGAGATCATAGACAATTTTTGGATATTGTACTTTGTTAAACGAGTGTTTTCATGGCTATTAACTGATCAGTGTTGGAGTCTGTGAGGAGGTGTAATCTAATCTGCCCTCACAATGGTTTTCTTCATTGTGTGGAAACAGATTTCTGAGTCTCCTGTGGAGCCAGCTGTGCACATTGGAAGCAGAGTTGTCACTCAGCATCTCATTTACACCTAGCACAAGATAATCCACAAAAAAATCTGCCATCTCATTCAAAATCAACAGCACAGTCAGAGACGTTCAGAAATCTGCAATTTGAGTAATTTGCACATCCTTCCAGTGTAAACATTGTGCAGGCATAAGAGGGAGAGCTTACACTGTGTTTTTAAAAGGAAGTGGTTAGACATTTTTAATAGACTTCATTCAGTCTTTTAATGAGCAGAAAAATTCCCTTAACATATCAAAACCTTTGACATGAAAATAAATGAATAAATGCTGCACATATAGAGCATTTAATTATTATGCAGCTCTCCTTCCAGGTTCAAGCTGAGGCATTAGATTGACAGAATACAGTCACAGCTGTGGGTTCAGGTTTCAAATGTCTAGTCTATTTTTTCTCCAGTCCGGGTATTGATAGATGCATTTTCCATCATCCTGCGATTAGCCTGACAGCTTGGTATCAGGCAAGTGCCTTTCTAAGCTGTAGTAAGAGCATTGGCTGAGCTCTGAAAAACAACCCCTTGGTATTAATAAATGTCATTCTCAGCTCTAGGAGCAGTTGGCCATGAATGCAATAAAGAAGCCAGCATTTTTGATCTGTCCGTTGGGATTCTGCTTCCTCTGCTGCAGCCTGCAGTACACAATCTGGCATAAGATAAATGTACAGCATTAGATTAATAAAATCTGAAATATATTAGTATAGCTGCTAAAGCTCATTTTTCCCCTGCTCCCTTCTTCAGTCAATCTCAGCTTGTTTTATTTTTTTCAAAGCTGTTTATTTTTCTTTATTCTTTTTTTTCATTTAGACCTAATCCAGATGAAATTTACATTGGTCTTATGCCATTTTTCTGTTTTCAATAAAGTGAATAGCAAGCAAATTGAAGAGATAAATTGAGAATACAGATGGCCATTATGAAGTAAACATTGTTTGGTTCCCTGAAATTATAGTAATGATGCCCCCAGATGATTCCTGAGTCTGTATTTCCGATGTGACAGATTTATATTGCCATAATTCCCTGCTGGATTTTTGTCAACTCCTATCACACAGCTGCTGGATATACTGGAGAACTAAGAGGAAAGCTGCATAAATGTCACTGTAAAAAATAGCTGCCGCTCTCTTTATCCTTTCATTAGGGATTGTACGCTAGAGAAGAAGTAGTGGTTTGGAACAATTCTGACATTTTTTTTTGTACAAAGAACACAAAAATTAATTAGTTGTTTTTTTCTTACAAATATAGATATGAAGAGAGGATTTTATTTTCTCCTCAGTCATACCCAAGACACTTGAGTGATTTTAATTGCCTGAGAGGTTATGACTTAATTTTAATCCAAACATCTCTTCAAAGTTGTATGTAACATATGAAATCTTACAGTTGCATTTCGTACCCAGTCAATTAATATCACAGGCAAGCCATATTTTTCCAATTTGTGGAAAGAATACTGAAAAAAAGAAATATTCTTACTGTTCCTTTCTATTGCAGTGCTTGTTTATCAAAATAATAAAGCCATTATATGATCAAAACAATAACTGCTGCTTGCTGTGCTGCAGGCTAGTAATAATCTATTTCTAGAACATTATAGTACACTATGCAATTTTTTCATTCTGTGCATTACATTTTTAAATTCACATCTGAATTCAGTTTGAGAAACAAATTGCTAAAGTCTATGATCACTTCTATATTTTCATCTGCTCTACCTGCATATGAGGTTTGAGCACATATTTTGTAAGCAACAACAATGAACTTTATGCATGAATAATATCACAAAATGAGCTGATCATTACCTACATAAAACCAATTTCTGTTTGTTTGTGTGCTTATGGAACACTCCCCTTCTGCGTTCTGCCTGGGTGCCAGGATGTCACAGATACCAGCAATATGTGGCAGGCTTTATCTAACAGCAATTCCCAGTGGAGCTGGAAACTTCACTTGTCATATTTACTATGGATTACAGCAACTACAAGGAGCTAAATGCTGACACCACTTCACATTATCTGAATCTGGTGCAAAATAAAACGTAATTTGGCAGACTAGCCTTTCATTTATCCTCTGTTGACGTTATGCGGAATGTGACGCAGGCCAATAAACAATCAAATGAAGGACATCATAATCTGTCCTTACAATATACTTTAACACATCAACATCATAATTCAGTACTGCGAAGATGATCAAGTGCAGGAGCTGACCGATCGAGAATCCAATGGTTTGGAAGAATCCACAGCCTGATGTCTGGTTGTAACCAATATAATAGTTCAAATGAACAACAAGTCCACTTGGTCCTATAGCTGCTAGCTTGGCCCAGCTTTATTTATGAAGCTAAAAGAGTGACGACTATATTTTACAATAAGTGATTTCACATGACGGGAATGACTTCATCTTGATCATTCTGATCTCACTGCACATGAATAATGAATGATGCATTGTTCTAGCTCTCTTGACCCTATTCCCACTGCCCTCCATGGCCATTGTAAATGGTTCCCTCTCCACAGATATTGTCCCTCCCCCTTTTAAATCTGCCATCATTATCCCGCACCATCAAAAAATCCATGCTTAACACCTCTGTCCTTGCAAACTAACCCCACCTCTCCAACCTCTCTTTCCTCTGCAAAATCGTTGAAAATGTTGTTGTCTCCAAAATGTATACACGTGGTTTTGTATGAGCAGGGCAGTTCACACTAGCCTAATAAACACGCACATGGACTGGCAACTCATCATGTCTATGTCGTTCATTTGTCCTATCCAAATATATTGGATAGATGAAGATTTAGATGAAGGAATTGAGTGTAATATCTCCAAGTTTGCAGATGACACGAAGCTAGCTGGCGGTGTGAGCTGTGAGGAGGACGCTCAGAGGCTGCAGGGTGACTTGGACAGGTTAGGTGAGTGGGCAAATACATGGCAGATGCAGTATAATGTGGATAAATGTGAAGTTATCCACTTTGGGGGCAAAAACATGAAGGCAGAATATTATCTGTATGGCGGCAGATTAGGAAAAGGGGAGGTGCAACGAGACCTGGGTGTCATGGTACATCAGTCATTGAAAGTTGGCATGCAGGTACAGCATGCGGTGAAGAAGGCAAATGGTATCTTGGCTTTCATAGCTAGGGGATTTGAGTATAAGAGCAGGTGAGTATAAGAGGCCTCACCTGGAATATTGTGTTCAGTTTTGGTCTCCTAATCTGAGGAAAGACATTCTTGCTATTGAGGGAATGCAGCGAAGGTTCACCAGACTGATTCCCGGGATGGCAGGTCTGACATATGAGAAGAGATTGGATTGACTGGGCCTGTATTTACTGGAGTTCAGAAGGATGAGAGGGGATGTCATAGAAACATATAAAATTCTGACAGGACCGGACAGGTTAGATGCAGGAAGAATGCTCCCGATGTTGGGGAAATCCAGAACCAGAGGACACAGTCTAAGGATAAGGGATAAGCCATTTAGGACTGAGATGAGAAGAAACTTCTTCACTCAGAGAGTTGTTAACCTGTGGAATTCCCTATTCCCTATCACAGAGAGTCGTTGATGCCAGTTCATTGGATATATTCAAGAGGGAGTTAGATATAACCCTTATGGCTAAAGGGATCAAGGGGTATGGAGAGAAAGCAGGAAAGGGGTACTGAGGTGAATGATCAGCCATGATCTTATTGAATGGTGGTGCAGGCTCGAAGGGCCGAATGGCCTACTCCTGCAGCTGTTTTCTATGTTTCTATGTTTCTATATTTTGGCGACAAGGATGGAATCCCAAAGCGATGTTTAGGGAGCATGGAACGTCACAGTTTTCAACCATCGAGTGGAAAAGTTTAAGGTGAATTTGTGATACCTAAACTGAATTTTTTTTTTGCGATGTTTTACATTAATGCTTGTACAGAATTGTTTGTGCTTTGCCTTTGCACGTATATAGACACAGCAACAGTGGCGTTGATTTGCACATGTACACAGGTAGCGTGCTGAGCCACTGTTCAACACGATTGGGACAATCATTGCCACGCCTATGGGATTCTTCAGATGCCTTGGCTTGTATGAGTGAGCTCGCGAACCATTCAGTTCTTACATTGAGCAGACGGAGGTGTTTTTTAGGGCCAATAACATTATTGAGACTGAAGTGCAGATGAAAATGTTCAAGCTCAAAATAAAGCAATTTTGAACAGAAAAAAGCTATTTCTCTAACAGCATCATTGAAGAATGACAGCTGTGGCTCAGTGGGTAGCACTGTGTCAGAAGGTTGTTGGTTTAAATCCCACTTCAGAGACTTCAGCACAAAAAAAAATCTAGGCTGACACTCTAGTTCTGATGAAGGGTCATTGACCTGAAACATTAACTCTGCTTCCTCTCCATCGATGCTGCCTGACCTGCTGAGATTTCCAGCATTTTCTGTTTTTACTTTTGTGCAGTGCTGAGGGGGTGCTGCACTATCGGAGGTGTCATCTTTCAAATGAGACATTAAACCAAGGCCCTGTCTGCTCTCTCAGGTGGATGTAAAAGATCCCATGGCACTATTTTGAAGAAATGCAGGGGAGTTATCGCAGTGTCCTGGCTGATATTTATCCCTCAATCAACAGAACAAAAAAAACCAGATTATCTGGTCATTATCACATTGTTGTTTGTGGGAGCTTGCTGTGTGCCAATTGGCTGCTGTGTTTCCTACATTACAACAGTGACTACACTTCAAAAGTATTTCATTGGCTGAAAAGCGCTTTGGGACATCCGCTGATTGTGAAAGGCGCTTCATGAATGCAAGTCTTTTTTTCTTTTAAAGACATTGTCGTGAAACTCGAGGACCATTTCGACCCAAAGCTATTAGAATTAGCAGAGAGCTATACATTTGGTACCAGAAACCAAAAACAAAGTGAGACCATCAGTGAGTAGATCATAGTTCTTAAGGGCTAGACTTTCGACTTCATTGTAAGCGATTTTCTCAGGTTTACAGCTGGTTTTCCGCCCAGCGATGAGTTTCCACGTAAGTTTTTACCTTGGTATCGCCCACATCTGAAGTCGCCCGCTGGGACCAAACTGCCCACGTGCAATGCCGAGAACAACTGCCAGGACATAAGTTTGGCCTCAACCGCTGACGTCCAGATCGCCGAGAGACCCGCCCTGTAAAAGCTGCTTAAACAGAGCAGTAAGGGGGGTCCCTGCAAAGAAAGGTAAGTTAAAGGTTCTTTAATTATTTTTATTTTATTTTAAAATGCCGATTAGGTTTAAAACTGTTTTGGGAATCCTTTGTATGTTTTTATTTTTGTTTGTAATGACATTTTTTTTAAAGTTTTCCCCGCTCCCTAGGCCTAACCATAGCCTCGGACTAAATTTTAAATACTTACCGTCCATTCCGGTAACGACCGCCCATGTTGCTAACTTTCCATTTACCCACCGAGAAAACCGCCGACAATGAGTGTGCAACGCCCATTTTCTCGCTGGGCAATTAGTTTTACTTACTTTAATCATAAAAATGGAAATTCTTGCCAGCTTCTCTCGCCGAACATTAGTGGTTCTTCTCAGCGGGCAATCGGGCGTTGAAGCCCTAAGAAACTAGCTTTGCATTGTAACTTTGCACGATAAGTTTGTGTATGGACTAGTGAATGAGCGCACTCAGTCCAAGTTACTGAACATTTCAAACCTAACATTTGATGTAGCATGCAAAATTGCCCTATCTATAGAGATCTAAGAAAGCTAGGGAACTCTGTCCAACTCAAGTGACTAATGCAGCTGAGGTTAACACACAAACCTAAAGCTGTGAGACCGAGTCAAAAGCATGTTGGTGAGAGCAGCTCAGTAAATTGTTATCACTGCAATGGAAATCACTCACCATAGTCCTGCCAATTAAGAAATGAGAAGTGTTTTCTCTGCCAGAAGGAAGGCTATATTTCAACAGCTTGCAGAGCTAGATCTAAAGCAGGAAGTAAGAACCATTCTAACAGCAATGCAAAGCAGCGACAACAAAAGGATGGAGCTTACAATTTTGAAGTGAACACACCTGATGCTGAAAAACTAGGTATTGACAGTATCAATGCCACTAGCATCAATGCAGGCAGTCGTGAGAAAGATTTCCATACAAAAACATTTGCTCAATGAGCAATATATTGATACAAGTGCAGCATCCAGAATCCAGAACCCTTGGGACCGAGGCTGTTACGGATTCCGCATTTTTCCGGAATTTCGAACGTCTTCCTGACATCACGAATCCGGAAACACCGGAGCCCAAGTTCGGGTAATTCTGGATTTCGGAACATCAGAAAGGCGGGGGGGGGGCGGGGGGGGGGGTGCTCACTGAGGAGCTGTTCGGGCTGCCAGCCCCATCGATGAGATCTTCAGGCAGGGCTGAGCCGCCAAGGAGTTGTTCTGGTGGGCTCCGCCGCAGAGGAAGTATTCGGGCGGTCCCCGCCAAAGAGGAGCTGGTCGGGTGAGGCCCCGCCAAAGAGGAGCTGTTCGGGCCGGCCTGCCAAGGAGGAGGTGTTTGGGCAGACCGGCGAGGAGGCCCTGAGGTAAGGGCAGCAGCGGCGAGGTAAGGGCAGCGGTGGTGAGGCGAGGGGCGGTGAGGCGAGGCCCGAGGTCAGGCAGTGGTGGGACCTCGAGGTCGGCAGGGTCGGCGGGTCCGGATTCCGGAACATTTTACGGATTCCGGAACTCTGGATTTTGGATGCTGCACCTGTACGTGTATCAACATAGCGGTGGACTGCTCTATCATATGAGAGTAAGTTTAATCAAGTACCACTTATAAAGAGAATTAAAACTCCTCGAGACATGTGTACAGTTCAACACAATGGCCAGTTAGTAAAGCTGCCTATTATTGTAGTGAGCTACAACAACAGGCCAGCTCTCATGGGCAAAGACTGGTTGAGAAAGTTAAAACTAGACTAGAAAAATGTCTTCAGTGCAGATGCTTCATAGAGTGACTTGACACAATGTTGAACAAGTATGAAAGCATGTTCACAGACAGCTACGAGGACATCACTGGGTATGACGCCCATATCAAGTGAAGCCTATATATTGTAAGGCAAAGCCGGTCCCGTTTGCGTTGAAAAGTCAGGTGGAGGAAGAGCTCGTGAAGTTCAGAGAGAACGGAGTGCTTGTAAAAACTGACAAAAGTGAATGGGCTATCCCGATCGTGGTAGTGCATAAAGCAGATAAAATTGTACACTTGTGCAGTGACTACAAAGTTACTATCAACCAAACAGTTAATGATGAGCAGTACTCATTACCTACATCTCATGATTTGTATGTATCACTCTCTGGGTCAAGGGTCTTTGCCAAGCTTGGCCTGTCACATGCTGTACTCAGCTGAATGTTGACAAAGAGAGTCAACAGTATCTCCTCATCAACATACTCAAGGGACTGCACTCATACATCAAACTGCCGTATCATGTAAAATCCTCCCTCAAAATCTTCCAGGCTATGATGGATAAGATTTTGCAAGGAATTCCAAATTCTTTATGTAACCAAGACGATGTGCTGATCGCAACAAGCAGCAAGAAAGAAAATCTGCAAGTGTTAGATTTAGTGCTTCAGAGGTTGAATGCCCACAACGTCAAATTGAAAAGGAGCAAATGTGCTTTTGTGCAGCCCGAAGTTGTGTCCCTTGGTCCGAAAGTTGATGCGAATAGCTTGCAACCAGTGAAGGAAAGGTTGCTGCTGTTCTCAATGCACCAAAGCCACAGAACACATCTGAATTAAGATCTTTCCTTGGAATGGGCATGTTTCTTACCTGAGCTAGCGACCTTGTTAGTTCCGTTGCATAAGCTCCTCAAAATGGATGTCCAGTGGAAGTGGATAAAAGCTCTACTTGTGCACTATAACACAGAGCATGAGTTTGTGATGCTTCCAGCTACAGTGTTGGAGCTGTCATAATGGATGACGGCCAAGAGAACCCAATCGTGTTTGCGTCGCGAACCCTCACAAAGAGCGAAAGGAACTTTGTGCAAATTGAAAAGGAAGCACTGGCCATAGTGTTTGGAATCAAAAAATTCCAACCATTCCTGATCATCAGAAATGTTACCATGGTAACCGATCACAAGCAACTCTGAGCAATATTCGGGCCCAAATCTGCCATCCCTGCAATGCCATATCAAGAATGCAATGTTGGGCAGTGTTGTTGTCACAATGGGCCCAAGTTTCGGGCCGCGCCGACCTGGACGCCCGTTTTTCACGCCACAAAGTGCACCTAAAAAAAACCTCACCTCTTCTCCGGCTCCCTGCATGCCCTCTGGAGCTGGGCGCGGCATAGCATGAGCTGTGGGGGGCGGAGCCAGGTCCCTGCGCTGAAAACAGTGCCGGGACCTCTGCACATGCGCGCTACAGTAGGCGCGCATGTGCAGTAGCTCCAGGCGCCCAAAACTGTGGGAGGGGCCCGAAGCAAGCAGCCCCTAGCCCTGGCCGAATGGCCTCACTGGGGCTGCGTGGATAAGGCTCACCACCCACCCAACCGGACCCGACCCGACTTGACTCCTGCTCCCCGGACCGGACCGGACCCGACCCCCGCTCTCCCCACCCTCCCCCCCTGACGACTTGACCTTCGCTACCTGCCCCCCCCACCCCAGCGACTCGATCTTCGCTCTTCGCTCCTCCCCCCGTCGACTCGACCTTCGCTCTTCGCTCCCCTCCCCGGCGACTCGACCTTCGCTCTTCGCTCCCCCCCCCGGCGACTCGACCTTCGCTCTTCGCTCCCCCCCCCGGCGACTCGACCTTCGCTCTTCGCTCCCCCCCCCGGCGACTCGACCTTCGCTCTTCGCTCCCCTCCCCGGCGACTCGACCTTCGCTCTTCGCTCCCCCCCCCGGCGACTCGACCTTCGCTCTTCGCTCCCCCCCCCGGCGACTCGACCTTCGCTCTTCGCTCCTCCCCCCGGCGATTCGACCTTCGCTCTTCGCTCCCCCCCCCGGCGACTCGACCTTCGCTCTTCGCTCCCCCCCCCGGCGACTCGACCTTCGCTCTTCGCTCCTCCCCCCGTCGACTCGACCTTCGCTCTTCGCTCCCCCCCCCCGGCGACTCGACCTTCGCTCTTCGCTCCTCCCCCCGTCGACTCGACCTTCGCTCTTCGCTCCCCCCCCCCCGGCGACTCGACCTTCGCTCTTCGCTCCCCACCCCCGGCGACTCGACCTTCGCTCTTCGCTCCCCCCCCCCGGCGACTCGACCTTCGCTCTTCGCTCCCCCCCCCCGGCGACTCGACCTTCGCTCTTCGCTCCTCCCCCCGTCGACTCGACCTTCGCTCTTCACTCCCCCCCGCCCCCGGCGACCCGACCTCCGCTCCCCCCCGCCCTGGCGACCCGACGTCCGCTCCACCCCCCCCCGGCGACCCGACCTGTGCTCCCCCCCACCGACCCGGCCTCCACGACTCTCTCCCACCACCCCCCCGACCTCCGCGATTCTCTCCCCAGCCCCGACCTTCGCGACTCTCCCCTCCCCGACCTCCGCGACTCTACCCCCCCGATCTCTGCGACCCACCCCCCGATCTCCGCGACCCCCCCCGATCTCCGCGACCCCCTCCCCCGATCTCCGCGACCCCCCCCCCACCGATCTCCGCGACCCCCCCACCGAACCCGGGACGACCCGACGCCACCTACCTGTAAATCCAGCCCGAAGTCTTGGGCCCGGCCGCTCAGCCTCCTTCTCTCCCTCCCTCCCTCTCCTCTCCTTCCCTCCCCTCTCCTCTCCTTTCCTCCCTCCCCTCTCCTTTCCTCCCTCCCCTCCCCTCTCCTTCCCTCCCCTCTTCTTCCTTCCCTCCCTCCCTTCCCCCTTCTCCTCCCCCCTACTCCTCTTCCCCCCCTCTCCTCTCCTCCTCCTCCCCCCTCCTCTCCTCCTCCTCCCCCTCCCCTCTCCCCCTCATCCTCCCCCCACCCCCCTCTACCTCCCTCCTCCATGCTACCCCTCTCCCCCGCCACCCCTTTCTCCCCTATCCCCTGCCCCTCCCCTCGCTGTCAGAAACACAGGCACTGACAGACAGAGAGTGAGAGACACACACACAGACAGACAGAGAGATAGAGACACTGACAGAGACACACTGGGGGAGCCGTCCCAGCACGCTGTTGGAGGACTCCCGGTGCTGCAGTCGGTAAGTAGAAAATGTTTTATTTATTGATTTTTTTATTTTTTTTATTTTTTATTAATTTTCTTTGATTGATTTATTGGTTGATTTATTGATGTATTTATCATTTATTATTGATGATGGCTCTTTATTTGTAAAACTGAAGTGTTTAATGTTTGTAAACTTCCCCTTAAACCCCCACCCCTCCCCATACCCTACGCCTGATTTGTAATCTACGCCTGATTTTCTAAGTGTAGGCAAGGTTTTTCTGAGCGTACAAAAATCTACACTTACTCCATTCTAGGTTAGTTTGGAGTATGTTTTCACTGCCTAAACTTTCAAAACGGGCGTAAGTGGCCGGACATGCCCCCTTTTGAAAAAAAAAATCTGTTCCAAACTGAAACTGTTCTAACTGACTAGAACTGGAGCAAACTAAATGCCGAGAATTGCAATTTCTAAGATACTCCATTCTAAACCAGTCGCTCCAACAAAACAGGAGCAACTCAGGCCGAAACTTGGCCCCAATATGACTACACAATTGAATATTGCACTTTAAAGCAAAATGCAATCGCAGATGCCTTGTCCAGGTTACCACATGAGGACTCGTGCATTGGGAGTGAAGGTGCAATCTTCACGCTAGGTGGGGAAACAGAGTGGTGGTATCTACTTCTTTGAGAGATAGACTTCTGGTCGAACTTCATATTGAACATCCAGGGATTGTTGTATGAAATGAAATCAATTGCAAGAAGCTTTGTTTACTAGCTTGGATTGGACAGTGATCTTAAATCATTAGTAGCAAATGCAGCGTTTGCCAAAATTGCAGAAACAAACCACTCAAAACTCCACCACAACCCTGGTCATGGCTAAATAGACCTTTCAGAGAACATGTAGACTTCTGTGAGAAAGCAAATAATCATTTCCTGGTATTTGTAGATAGTCACTCAAATACTACAACTGTACGTACCATAAATGAATTGAGGTCAATCATTGCATATCACGGTTTATCTGAAGAGCTTGTTTCTGACAGTGGCCCTCAGCTTCATTCTGCCCTATTTCAAGAATTCATGAAATGGAACGGAATCAAACACATTCTTGTTCCACCATATAATCCAGCTTCAAACGGAGCAATCGATAGGTCAGTCAGAATAGTGAAAGAAGCTCTCAAAAAGCAAGTGTTGCCGGGACTCAGCATGAAGCAACATTTGGCAAATTTATTGCTGAAGTACGGAACTACTCCGCACCCTACAACTGGACATACTCCAGCAGAACTCTTGATCAACAGGAGATTGAGGAGACAATTGAATCTTGTTCAACCGAACTTGGCCTCAAGAGTTGAATAGAAACACCAATCAGAAAGAATGCAGTTTCAAAGATAACAAGCGCGTTCATGTTCAGTCCCCCAGGCAAGTCAAGTTCACACAAGTGGGATGTAGGAACCATAGTAGAGGTTGGTGGAACCAAGAGTTATTTGGTTGAAATTGGTGACAAAATACGAAGTGTTCATGTAGATCAAATGATCTCTGTTCGAGATGAACCAAGACATGATCATGAACCACTTGATCATGAACTCATACATGACTGACTCAGTTCAGACTTCAAATAACTGAAGTACCAGGTTCAAATAAGTCTGAGATGGAAACAGGATTTGACTTTGGAACGAAAACAAAACAGTCCAAAAATTGGTTCAACACCAAAACCTCCTGTAAGATCAGGAAGGCTCCACAAACCTCTTATTAAACTGGATTTGTAGTTCATTTTTTAAAAAGCCAGGAGTCATTGTTATGTGGTACATGTACTATTGAAGAATAATACTTACTTTATATATGTACTTTATATTATGGGCCAAAAATTGAGGCCTTTCCGGGTGTGAATGATGTTTGGAGTAGAGATTGGACTATTTGCCCAAATCTTGCCCAGTGAATGTCCTTCAAACTCTTACGCTTTTACCAGCATAAGAGTTTTAAAACATAGAAAATTTAAATGTAATCAATAATTTTTATATTAAAAACCCTGTACATTAAAACACATTAAAAAATATGTCAAAAACATATTTTTTTCCAAAACATTTAATTACATTCAATTTCAATTAATTTTAAATATGTGAGGTGTTTTTTTGTTATTTATTGTGTTGTGTTTCTTGTTTTTTTGGGGTATTCTCATTGATAGTAATCGGAGCTCATACAAACGGAACTCACCATTATTATCAATGAGATTACTAGATGCTCATTGGTGGTCCAGGCCCATGTGATCCCAGCATACGAATACGTACCTGGAAGACATGTTTCCGTACACTGGACTGCGAAACTAGGCCTCTGACCGCAATCCTACGTTCCTCCGGGATCACCATTTTCGTTAAAAAAATTCCGGTCGGAGGTATTCGCTTGAAGGAAGCTTCTGACTGCAATTTTTCCCCCCAATATGTTTAAAAACAAAAGAGAATAAGTAAAGCCAACAAATATATTAAGGCATATTAGTGCTGGTATGTTTGTATATTTGGTTGATATTATTTTTAAGGTACATATATGTTATGTGTGCATGCTTGTATTGTTATATGATGTCTGTAACATTGAATGTACCTTACACTGTACACATCTTACTTGTACACCAGAGGGTGCTGCTGCTGGAGACCTAAGGGTTACCTGCACAATGCAGGTAACCCAGTATAAAAGGGAGCTCACAGCTTGGTGTCCTCACTCGAGGAGCTGCAAGTAAAGGACTACAGTCTACACATACCCTGCCTCATGGAGTCATTACCAAAGGTGCCTACATACACAATAATATACATCTGAAATTTAATTATAAAAGAAGTTAAAGTGAAATAAATTGAAATATGAAAATGGTACACAAATTGTCTTGTATGTTCTTTAGTGTAGTTATTGACTAACGCTATTATTAATATCAATGTATAAGATACTGTCATAAAATAACAAACATACTGAGAAAGGTAAGAGCATAGATTTGTTAGATTGAAACTCCTTTATCTGGAACCCTTGAGACCTGGCCTGTTCTGGATAAGGGGTTTTTCTGGACGAGGGGTGGTCATGTTAAATTGGATGGTACAGGTACTGAGCAAGGGGATATCGGGGCTGGCAGGCTTGGGGCTGGGCGTGCGGCAGAGAGATCATGGGAGGGGGGGTGGTGGATCGCGGGGTCAGGCTAGCGATTGCGGGAGTTGTCAGCGAGAAAGGACTTCAATTTGTTCAATTTGTTCATGTCGGAGTTCTGCGCATGCACCACCCGGTGGCTGGGTATGGTTCTGGACAAGGGGTGGTTCTGGATAAGGGTGTTCTGAATAAGGGAGGTTCAACCTGTATTTGAGAAAGGAATACTAATGCTTTTTTTAGGAGAAAAGCAGTGTAATTTATGCACGTGGTTTTGTATGAGCATGCGAAGTTTGCACTGGCGTAATAAACATGCACATGGACTGACAACTCATCATGGTGTTGTCCCTCATTTGTTCTACCCAAATATATTACACCTCCAAAATCCATGCTCATCTTTCCCACAACTCCATGTTTGAAGATCTCCAATCAGGTTTCCGCCCTTGCCACAGAAATGAAATGACTCTAATCAGAGTCTCAAATGACATCTGCTATGACTGTAGTACACTATCCCTCTTCATTTTCCGCGATCTGTCTTCAGCCTTTGACACGGTCAATAACACCATCCTCCTCCAACACCTCTCCTCCGTTGTCTAGCTGAGTGAGCCTGCCCTCACCTGGTTCTACTCTTACTTATCCAGTTGTAGCCAGAGGATCTCCCGCAATAGCTTCTCTTCCTGCACCCGCTTCATTACCTCTGGAGTCGTCCAAAGATCTATCCTTAGCCCCTTTTTATTTGCCATCCACATGCTGCCCCTCAGTGACATCATCCGAAGACATGACATCAGGTTCCACATTATACTGATGTCACCCAGCTCTATCTCACTAGCATATCTCCCTCCAATGCCTCTGTGTTTACAGTCTACTTGGCCAACATTCAGTCCTGGGTAAGTTGCAATTTAGTTCAATTAAATATTGGTAAGACCAAAGCCATTAGGCTAGACTTTCCACTAGGTGGCTAAGGCCCCAAAAAATGGGCCTTATTCCAGTGATTTGTGATGTATCGACCATGCTGATCGCCGGCATAAGGCCCATTTATTTTGCGATTTCCCACTCGGCCTTACCCCAGCGATGTCAAATGGGCGATCTGATTTCTCAGCGATCTCATGATCGCCCAACAAAAGAGGATGTGAAATAGAAGTCCAAAAAAAAAAGCTTCCCTAGCAACGATATTGTCCGCATGCGTGGATGTTTTTTTTTGGATCGAATTTTTTTGCCGCATTTGGAGAGTTCATGAGTCATTGCACATGCACAGAAGGAAAGGGAGGGTCGGTGAGAGCGGGAGAGAGAGGAGAGAGGAATTCATCGGTAGATTGTTATCAGTTATCATTACAGAATTGCCACATCCATTCAAAATCAAAATTAAAGTGAAAGTGAAAGAAGAGGGGCCAAAGCCTTCAGTGAGGAGGCTAACGTGGCACTTGTCCATGTTGTATCAACAAGGTGGGAGGCCTTGACACGGGTTGGCCTTGGGAAACCTCCACCCCGTGCTTACAGGCGGATCTGGCAGGAGATTGCCGATGTGGTCACATCGGCATCCCATGAGCTGCGGACGTCTGACCAGTGCCGCAAGAGGTAGAACAGCCTCCTGGCAGCTGCCAGAGTAAGTTTGATTAATTGCAGACAAATTCCTCAATTTTAATTATTTATAATGTGAAGTTTAAAAACTACATTAAATGAAAAAAAAATTACATTACCAATTCCATTTATTCACCCTCATACTAAGTTGCATGTTATAGTGTTAAAAATTATTCATATGCAGCCACCACAGTAAGTTACATTGTAATATTTAAAAATCTTAATATTTAAAAAAAATTGTAATATTTAAAAGTATTTACAAATATTTAAAAGATATTTAAAAGTCATATTTAAAATCATACGCACATATGTATTGTATACTTACTGTATATAATCAGAATAATATTAACAATTATTCATATGCAATACGAGGTTATGTAATAATGGAATATTTAAATCAGTCTTCAATGTTTATTGTCAGGAAAGGTAGCAATGTTAAACTATCATTTACAAAAAAAGATAAGTTTAAACCGCGCGGAGCAAAGGAGGACAGGTGGCGGCCCCGTGACAGTGCACATTCTCAATCCATACGAGGAGTTTGTGGTGGCCTTGGTGGGTCCTGAAAGCCGTGCGGTCACGACTCATGGCCCACCCTTGAGTCTGGTGAGTAATGCAGAATTTGCAAAGTATCAAACATTACTAATAACATACGCAAACTATCGTAGTTACGCATTTGTTATGCAATTATAATTCATTAGTTCAGATGTAGTCAGATGTAATATTTAAAAGATATTTAAAAGTCATATTTAAAATCATACGTACATATGTATTGTATACTTACTGTGTATAATTAGAATAATATTAAAAATTATTCATATGCAATACGAGGTTACGTAATAATGGAATATTTAAATCAGTCTTCAATATTTATTGTCAGGAAAGGTAGCTTATGCCATGCAATGTTAAATTATCATTTACAGAAAAAGATAAGTTTAAAAATGTAGTCTGATCTACGAGTGAGGCCATGATAACGCTGATGAACCCTTGTGCATTTGTGGTTTTGCAAAGTATTGCAATGTTTTGCATTACATTGAAATTATTGATATTGAAATATTGAAATATATTGATATGTATTGTTATGAGTTGTTTAGAAATCTCATTCATCTTTCTAAGGTGAAGTGTCCGTTGAGCACTGCTTGGTGCCACTCGCAGAGCCCGGTTCTAACAGCTCACAGGAGGATGAGACGGTGGAGGATGAGTAGGAGGACGAGGAGCAGGAGGAGCAGGAGGATGATGATTTTTTTTTTTGTGCGGGGGGAACAATGTGCGGCCATCTCGGTTGAGATGGAAGAAGCACCGGGACCAAACGGTGTGCAGGTGGCGACGCCAAGGCGCGTCATATTGCAAACGTCGACCCCACGGAGGTCTGGTCAGCATGGCGAGCAATCGCCTACCTTGGAGGGCCAGACAGAAAGCTTGATTTCCCTGTGCAGGGAGACGGTCACGACTGGTTGCGACTTTATCCAGGGGTTCGCAGGATTCTCTGTGAACTGGAGCCAGTTTCCAGCATTCTGGAGCGAGTTCTGCACGAACTTCTCGAACTGGTCTGCTGAGCAGTCAGTCACAGACTGCAAGGGAGACCTTGGAGGCTATTCGGCAGCAGACAGCCGCAACCAATGCCCTATGGCATGCGTTGCTGGCTGGACACGGCGCTGCACCCCAAGGTGTCGTGTCTGCTCGCAGTGAGACCCCAAGCACGCAAGCGAGTACGGAGGACACAGTTCCTCCTGACTCGGAAGTGGAGCCTCAGGCTTCCGCTTCCGCTCCATCACCTCCACCACGGCAGGAAATCTTGCCGTCCCACTCTGCACGACGTCTTGGTGTCGGTCTGCATAGACCAAAATGGGTGGGTGGGGTGCGAACACAGGGTGGGGCTGGACCTGGTCTCTGAAGGCAGCTGGTGTCGGGCAAGTCGAGGTAAGACCGCTTGTCCCTGTACTTGCAGGGGGTGTAACGTCTGGTCCGCCTCATCAGTCTGGCACATCTTACATTGGGCACATGATGCTGTGGAGCGTACCTTCGGCCATCTTGAGTCTGCAGCATGTAATTGGTCCTCAATAGAGGGCTAGAAAGGACAGGCCCCATTGCAATAGCTCTCTGTTTTCCACCGATTGGTCACAAAGGATGAATGTCCTGACGAAGACACCTATTAAATTCCAATCGGTCACAGTATGGTCAAGATGTTTGTACAGATGATCACATCACCTCCAAACACCTCCAGAGTACATCCGAACTCCCCCGAGGTTGAAGCAGTGCAGCCTTTTAAAGGATGAGACATGTGATGTAGAACATGGCATCCATAACGCTGTGATTAGTTCCGGCTCGTTCAATTTTTTCCAGGCGTTTTTTTGGGTGAGCGCTATTGTGGGTGATATATGAGCGAGGTGGTGAAAGTGACGCAGGGCAATCTCCTGTGCATTAGTTTCGGCAAATGTGATCTTTACAACAAAAAAAAATGGGCGGGCGGTATTATTGAATCTTGGCGTTAATTCCGTGCGGAAAATAATGCTAGGCGATATTATGGGCGTTGATTTTGCCCATTCTGATGATTCCGCCCAAAGAAAGTGGGCAGGCAGTATTATTTTTTCCTGGCATTACCCACATGGGGAAAGTAACACTCGGCGATAAGTTTCCGTAAAATGCCCGTCAGTTTCCATTTTGTGGCTAAATGGGTGATATTTGGGCGTTATATGTCATTTCAGTGGTAAAATGGACGTTAAGTGGGCGTTAAGTATGCAAAAAACATGGAAAATCTAGCCATCCTCTCCATCATAAAGACTGTCCACTTCCGCCTCTATAATGTCCCCTGTCCATGTACCTGCCTCAGATCAGATGCTGCTAAAACCCTCATCCATGCTTTTGTTACCTCCGGATGTGCTTCCAAAGCTTCCGTGCCAGTCTCCCTTCATAAACCTGAGATCATCCAAAACTCTGCTGCCTGTATTCTAACCCACACAGTTCCACTCACCCATCACCCCTGCACTTATTGGCCTATATTAGCTCCCGGTCCAGCAACGCCTCAAATTATACCAAATCCATGCATCTGGCACTGGCCATGATATAAAATGTGACACAACATGAAACATGGCATGACATGAAATGATACGTGTTGTAAAATGTGACATGGCATAAAACATGATTTGGCATAAACGTGATGTGGCTTAAAACATGACAGGACATAAAACGTGACAGGAAGTAAAATGTGACGTAAAATGTGTCATGATGTAAAACATGATGCAATGTGAAACATGATATGACATGAAATGTGAAATGACTTGAAACATGGCGTGAAACGTGACATGATATGAAATGTGTCGTAACATGAAACATGCCCTGACATAATATGTGACCTGGCGTAGAACATGGTCAGGTGGCCTATTGGAGCTCTGAGTATTTTTAGAACTGGTTTGGCACTGGTTTATACATCATTGGTGTCAAATAGAAGTGGTGTGAGACCACAACCTCCAGGAAGTCTTCCTTCACTTCTCTCTGGGGTCAGGTTGGGTCCAAACTCTGGAATATACACAATTTGACAGCAATGCTAAAGTTAATTTTCAACTGATTTTATTCTCGCTGACCCAGTATATCTGAAATAAATTAGGTGCAAACTACTCCCCGATATTGATGTCAATAATATATCACCAATAATAAGGAAATACTGAGATTTTTTAACAAGACACGAGTCACCAGAATACACAGACATGAGTAAAGCTGCTTTTATATTGCACTAAAACTCGCACTGCTAATGCCTGAGTCGCAGGTAGCTGACTGCAACCTAACAGTAAACTAGACTACATTATAACAATGACAATGCTGCAAAACCTCTTAATTGGCTGTATAGTGCTTTCAGACATCCTAAGATTATGAAAGGCGCTACATAAATGCAACACTTTCCTTTTAGCCATAATTCGCAGAGAATGGTGGCTGGAAAGAACCCCAGTAACAATAGCGCTTCCCTGCTGCTGACCCCAAGCAATACTTTAGGGCTGCAACTGGCTACATGAGATCCATGCATCAGGTACTTGCAATGCTGCCATGGATCTTACATGATATAAAACCAGCTTTTCTTCTCTCTGTAATGAATGTAATAACTCAAAAGAGTTGTTATTGTAAACTGCCTCAGGTGTAAATCTGATCCAACTTTATTCGCGCCCAAAGTAACCCGCTTGACATGGTACCCGCGCTTATATACCAGTGACCGCGCACGTGCGCATACAGCCCGATGACCTCCGACAATGGCGCCCCCTGGTGTTTGGTGACCCCAAGCATAAATACATAACAACATCTCCTTTCAAGATCTTAATATCAGTCTTTTTACAAATTAAATCGGTCTGGGACTTTCCACTCACGAGTTGATTGTCTCAGTTCAACTTCAGTTCTAGGTGAGCGTTCTGAGTCAGTTGTGACTGAAGGCTGAGTAACCGATCTGATGGGAGTGGTAATGACCACATCAGGGACTGGAGGTCCAGTTTCAATAATGACAGCAAAGTCCTCTGATGAATGAACATTGGTTGGTTGGTCACTGACTGCATCTTCCTCAAAGCGGTTCCTCATTTGTGTGCCGCAGTTTTATCTGATCAACATGTTTTCTGCATGTTTGCCCATTCTTGAGCACGACAATAAATACTCTTTTACCCTCCTTGGTTGTAACAGTACCGGCGATCCACTTTGGACCTTGACCATAGCTCAGTACATAAACCGGATCGTTGACAGAGAAGTCACGTGACACAGCAGCACGATTATGATACCCTTGCTGACTATGATGTCTGTTTTCAACACGATCATTCAAATCGGGATGAACAAGAGAGAGCTTGGTCTAGAGATTTCTCTTCATTAGTAGTTCAGCAGGGGCGACCCAAGTAAGCGTATGAGGTCTGGTCCTGTAACTGAGCAATATACAGGACAAGCGAGTCTGCAGTGAACCCTGAGTTACATGTTTCATACTCTGCTTGATCATTTGAACAGCACGCTCTGCTTGACCATTAGAAGCAGGTTTGAATGGGACTAACCTCACATGTTTAATACCATTGAGTTTCACGAACTCTTGAAACTCCAGACTTGTGAAGCAAGATCCGTTGTCGCTCACAACAATGTCTGGCAAACCATGAGTAGCAAACATGACACGAAGGCTCTCAATAGCAGCTGTAGATGTACTGGACGACATAATAATACACTCTATCCACTTTGAATATGCATCCACCACAACAAAAAACATCTTTCCCAGGAAAGGGCCCGCAAAATCGATGTGGATCCTCGACCATGGTTTAGATGGCCACAACCAAAGACTCAATGGAGATTCCGCTGGTACTTTACTTAGCTGCATGCGAGTATTGCACTGATGCACACATGATTCCAGATCAGAGTCAATTCTTGGCCACCATACATGAGCCCTAGTAATGGCTTTCATCATGACAATACCGGATGAGTGCTATATAGTTCACGTACAAATTTTTCTCTGTCTTTCTTAGGCATAACAACATGATTACCCCACAGTAAACAATCTGACTGAACAGACAGTTCATCTTTGCGATAGTTGTAAGGTTTGGTCTCATCACACATTTCCTTTGGTATTGCAGACCAATCACCACTGAGGACACAATGTTTCACAACCGATAAAATAGGGTCATGGCTGGTCCAGATCCTAACTTGAGCAGTGACAGGAGTTCCTTCACTCTCAAAAGTATCCATTACTAACAGTAGATCTGCAGGTTGAGGCGTCTCCACCTCAGGTGTGGGCAACGGCAGATGACTCAGTGCATCGGCACAATTCTCGGTGCCAGATCTATGATGAATAACAATCATAGGCAGACAATGTCAATGCCCACCTCTGGATATGGGACGATGCATTGGTATTAATACCTTTGTTTTCCGAAAACAATGAAATGAGTGGCTTGTGATCCGTTTCGAGTTCAAAACAAAGTCCAAACAGGTACTGATGCACCCATACACACAGGCCAAAGCTTCTTTTTCTACCATGCTGTAAGCTCTTTCCGCCTTTGACAAACTTCTCGAAGCATACGCAACAGGTTGTAGCTTACCCGACTCATTTGCTTGTTGGAGTACACAGCCAACCCCATATGATGAAGCATCACAGGCCAATACAAGATGCTTACACAGAGCATAATGAACAAGCAACTTGTTTGAACAGAGCAGATTCTTAACTTTCTCAAATGCTCTATCTTGAGCCACACCCCAGACCCAGTTGTCGCCTTTTCTGAGTAGCACGTGCAATGGCTCTAAAAAGTGCTCAGTCTGGGTAAGAAATTACCAAAGTAGTTGAGTAGCCCAAGGAATGAACATAGCTCCGTCACATTCTGAGGCCTGAGTGCATTTTTTGATGGCCTTGGTTTTCAAATCAATGGGCTTGATGCCATCAGCAGCAATCTTCCTCCCCAGGAATTCAACTTCAGGTGTCACGAAGACACACTTCGAACGTTTCAGTCTGAGTACCACTTTGTCCAGACGATGTAGGACCTCTTCAAGATTGTTCAGATGTTCAGTAGTGTCACAACCTGTGACAAGAATCTCATCTTGAAACACGACAATTCTAGGAATGGACTTCAGTAGACTCTCCATATTCCTCTGAAATATGGCTGCAACCGAACAAATTCCAAAAGGACACCTGTTGTAGACAAACAGTCCTTTATGGTTGTTGATGCAGGTGAGTTTCTTCGAGGTGTCGACAAGCTCCTGTGTCATATAGGCTGACGTCTGAACCAGTTTAGTGAAAGACTTTCCACCAGCTAGCATGGCGAACATGTCATCAGCCTTCGTTAACGGGTACTGACCCTGTTTCGGAAATCGGTTAATCGTAACTTTGTAGTCTCCACAAATCCTGACAGTGCCATCACTCTTCAACACAGCAACAATAGGACTGGCCCACTCATTAAACTCGACCGGTGATATGACCCCTTCATGTTGGAGTCTGTCAAGCTCAATTTCAACTTTCTCCCTCATCATGTAGGGAACAGACCGAGCTTTATGATAGACAGGCCTTGCATCAGAATCCAGGTGAATCTGCATCTTGGCTCCAGTAAAATTACCAATGCCCGGTTCAAACAAAGAAGGAAACTTCTTCAACACTTGAGCATACGACGTGCCATCCACCAATAACAACGTTTTGATATCATTCCAATTCCACTTGATTTTCTCGAGCCAATTCCTGCCGAACAGTGTTGGACCATTACCTGGGACAATCCATAACTGTAGATCATGAACCACACCATCATATGACACCTTGAATAATGCACTGCCAATCACCGGTATGAGTTCCTTAGTGTAAGTATGCAACTTGGCATTGACTGGACTTAGCTTAGGCTTCACACCTTCAGTGTCCCACAACTTGTCGAATGTCCTTTGGCTCATTATCGACTAACTCGCACCTGTGTCCAGCTCCATTGATACAGGCACACCATTCTGCTTCACATTAACAATTATCGGCTGGCTCCTTCCCAAGAACGAATACAGACCATACACTTCCTCCTCGGGTTGTGTATCTGGGCCAGCACTGGACTGGTCATCATCAGCAATGTGATGAGCGGCAGCATGATTGCTCAGTTGTGGGCACATTCTCTGAAGATGCCCCACTTTCGAACAGCCATTACAGGAGTACTGTTTAAACTGGCACTGATGAGGCCGGTGATTGCTCCCACAACACCAACAGGGTGAAATTGGATTCGTACCAGTTGGTGGACTTTGAGCAGCTGCAGGTTTCATGTAAGCAGTCCAGTAGGCCCTGCCATAAGCAGTCTGTCAAACGACGACACAATCTTGTTTACAGTACTTGCCGTGGAGCTCCGACTCTTCGATGATATCTACCTCAAATTATCATCAGTCGTCATGCCTGCCTGGGCAGTCACAATGGCCTTGCTCAAATCCAGCTTCTCTTCGGTCAAGAACTTTAGAAGAATCACATCATGGTTGATGTCTATCACGAAGAAATCTCGCAGCATGTCTTCCAACATGTTCCTGAACTTACACGGCTCAGCAAGACGTTGCAGGTCGGCGACGAATCCCGACACATCCTGGCCCTCAGCAGGAACATGTGTGTAGAAGCGATAATGTGAGATGATGATCCCCTCTTTTGGCTCAAGATGGTCACACACCAAAACACACAAATCCCCAAATTCTTTGTCCGTTGGACGTAAAGGCGAGAGAAGATTCTTCATGAGGCCATAAATTTTTGGACCACAAACGGTGCGAAAAACCGCCCTGCGCCGAATTGCGTCAGCCTCTCCCTCCATTTTGTTGGCCACAAAATACTGATCCAGGCGGTCGATAAAATTCGCCCAATCCTTGCCATCTGCGAATCTCTCCAGAATTCCAATAGTGCCCATTGTACATGCAAAGGTTCTTAAGTTACCTCGTTGCCAAATGTAATGAATGTAATGACTCAAAAGACTTGTTACTATAAACTACCTCAGGTGTAAACCTGATCCAACTTTATTCATGCCCAAAGTAACCCGCGTGACATGGTACCTGCGCTTATATGCCAGTGACAGCGCATGCGCGCGTACAGCCCGATGACCTCCGACAGTGGCGCCCCTGATGTCTGGTGACCCCAAGCATAAATACATAACACTCTCTTTTCTTAAACTACCATTCAACTGTTTGAACAACTCACATTGGCCAGAATATTTACCTGGAGACCCGCTGGGGGTGAGGTGAGGGGGGTTGGGGTGGGTGGGGGGGGCTGTTGGGGGTAACGCGCAGGAAACCCATAATTGCTGCAGCGCTTCTGTCACTGGCTTTTTAACCCAGCCATTGCGTTTGCATCTGACTTCCGGGTTTCCCGACCAATTAGCGCGAGCGGGCGTGATGACAACGTGCATGGGTCTACTTCAGCTGAGGTATTTAAAGGAACACAGCAAAGATGACAGTTGAAGGATTGTGGAGGTGGGAGAAAGATTGGTAGATGCTAACAATGGAGTCTTAGCCTTCCAAAGCTACCCTCGTTTTAGTGATGCCTCCCTGGACCTCATGCTGCGAGGTGTAAGGGAGGCATGGCTGGAGATAGTCGAATAGGTCAGCCGCAGGGTACAGTACAGGAAGAGTTAATGGCCTCATGAGAGCAGGAAAGGTGTGTACAATACCACATTCAGCTAAATCCACTCATTACATGACTCTCACTCAGAGCGTTCTTGTTTCCCTCCTTGCAGGAGAAGAAAGCGCAGAACACCCAGGAGAGACAGTGAAGGAGAGGTGGCCCTCCAGTCATCGCAACGCTCACAGCTACAGATGAGGAGGCATTTGAAATAAGTGGTATGTCGGTATGCCTGGCGGTGAGAGATGGAGAGACGGGGAGCTCCCAGCTATGTGGTGACAAAATTAAATATCAGACAGCTGCATGGAGAACAACAGTCACTCATGGTGACTTGAAGTCAGCAGCCAGTGAAATATGATCATGTGCATAATGTTCACTTAAAACATTCTTACCATGATAATTCTAATTCATATTTTTAATCTCCCAAAGGCCCATCAAATGCCCAACAGGTGGTGGAACTAGAGGAGGAAGAAGAATCCTCAGAGGAGGTCATTAACTTTGAGGGTACAGCATCACATACGCATGCACACCAAGCACCAGCATAGATACACACACGCCGGTGTGACAGATAGTTGTGTTGTCACCTGCTGTCTCACATATCACATGTGAGCAAGAGCAGATGGTGGAGACAGGGACAGCAGTGAAGGGACCTCGACGGAGGACACTACTAGCTTTGCACAGTTGGACACAGATGCTGAACCTCAGGGACCGTCGACAAAGAGGATGATTTTGGAGGAGCAGCAAAAAATGGGTGAGACTCTGGCAGGATTTCCAGCCACAATGTGCACGCTTGCAGAGAGAATGAAGGAGTCCATCTTACACATGACTGGCATGATGTCGCAAGTCTGAGCTATGATGTGTTCATCCATCAAAAGAGTGGCCACCATCAGGCAGCATCAAATGGGGCTGTCAAACGAGTGCATGTTTGCCCTCACCAATGGCTTGCACGCTTTGAATGCTACCTTAACTAGAATGGATAGAAATCTAGCCTTGGCCGTTCATTGCCCCACTGATCTGCAGCAAAGTGCTCTCCAGCTCATTGCTAGCAGGGAAGTGTGGGTGGGTCACGAGAGGGATGATAGTGAAAGGCGACATAGAAGTGGGGACTCTGCTCAAAATGCTTCCACTTCTCACCTGTTGCCCCACCTTTAGTCAGTGCCCCACGTGCTTCCTTCTGTCCTGATGATTGAGTCTGCCAGGTGGAGCAACCTTTGGCGGAGCCCTCACGGGCTCCAAAACCCAGAGGACATCGGCCAAGAGCATCTGAGCAGTTAGAGCAGGGATGTGAGCAGTCTGCCTCTACTTCTGTTGAAGCCACAAAGGTTGTACATTGTTGGAGTAATAGAAAAAGGAAGATGAAAGATTAGTAATGGATATGCACGTGAGTGTGTCAGACATGTCACAATAATAATTTACTGTTTAAGTTTCAATCCATATATAAAATTATTTGTTTGCACCACTTTCCAGTCTTGCCCATCTTTGCAGCCTGTCAACTTGCCTTCTCAGTTCTGATGACAGTTAAGATAAGACTTAGACCTGAGCAGTGGGTATCTGTGAAAGAGTTGCTTTGTTGATTGCTGGACTGCTTTGTGCTGTGGGGGTGTGGGGCAAGTGTATTCAGCATGTGGCTGCCAGATGGGTACAGTGGTGCAACCTAACCAAATGTTGAGTCTATACCAGATATCTAGTCAGCAATGTCCTCATCTGAGATCCAAGGTGAAACAGCATAAGTGGCAGCACAAAATAGATAGCAGATTTAAGTTGGGAACAGATGCAAAAACCGTCAATGTAGTGAAAGTCACCTCCAAAGTAGTAAAAACCACCTTCAAAGTTGTAGAAATCACCTGCAAAGTACTGAGAGCAAGCTCCCAGAACAATTGCAGTGAGCAAAAGCCTTTCACTTAAGTATGAAGCAGGTGTGAGGTCTCTTTTTTTCTGTCATTTCTTCAGCCCCCTCAACTGCCACTGTGCTCTCGCCTTGCTTGCACTGGTGAAGTCCAGGAAGCCCGGGAACCCGTGCACCCATACGGAAAATTGAAAAGCCCTGTTAAAAAAACTGTTAACTACCTCTTAATTGTTTTCAATCGGTAACCCATCTCTCCCGAGGGGGGTTTTCGTACACACTCCAGTGAAATGCAGAAGTCGGCGAATTGAAATCGACTTCCTGAAGCGCTGTCAATTTCAGTGCTTTTTACTTTCCACCCGCTCCCAAACCCATTCACTGCTGCTGGTAAAAATTCCCCCCATTGTTTCAGAACGATATGTAATTGAATAAACAGATGATCTCACTCGCTGACATTATGCTACCAGCATTCTTTTAAACTCAGGGGAAAGCCTTTTACACGGGTGATAGATGAAATGGCATCACTGGGGCACCATTGCTGATGCATTATTAAATTTCATGAAATCAGAATTGCCATTAAATTTACTATTACCGCAGAAGTACATGAGAAATGAATGAAAGAGAAAAGGCCATGCAGCCAAACAGACCAAGTGCAATGTACCCGACCAAGGATACTTAATCTCCTAAGGGAAAGTTCCACATAGACAACCCCTGATCTCCAGAGGTAATCACGTGAAACTGCACAATATTCATCCATCTTTACACCACCCCTATTCAACTATGACCTGCTACTCTCCAGCGGCAACATTCCCCACCCTCCAGCAAAATGGGAATCATTGGCACGGAATTTGGGGTTGTAAACAAAGAAGTTGCTGTCCGTGATATCCTGCTCATCCACAGGGTGTGCTGTTGCAGTTTTCGCAGATGGAAATCAACACAGAATCAGTGATTTGATGTGAACTTCAACTTTTTGCCCGCTATTCTCTGTGTAAAAACCTTTGAAAAAGTTCATCCTTGTTGAATAAAGGGTAAATGGATTTTTAATGACATACTATGTCATAATCATAACCTCTCTGGGCCTGAAAAACTAATTTTATATTTGTGGAGTGTCATTTCCTCCATTTCATGATAAAAATGCCATAGATTTTTAAAACAGTTAAAAAAAATGTAAATTTGTTTGTAATATTTCAGCTTTTACCTTAATCCCATGAGTATGTCCCAATTTTCATTCTGTAAAATTATTCTGTAAAAAGGCGAATGATAAAACTAGTTTTATACTTCCTGGTTTGCTATCTGTGAGAATTCTTAAACGTGATTGGCTGCTCAGCCTGCTTGATGTTAACTGTTATTGGATGACCCTATAGATTGCGCCTGATGGAAAATCACATCCGAAAAGGGGAAGTCAACGCCACAGAGCCTGCTAAAACTTTGTGGGCAGTTTTCTTCGAGCTCAACGGTGAGCACCACTGCTTCGTTGCTGACCGCAAAATCTGAGCCAGTATGTCCAGTGCAATATTTGATTATCAACAACTTACATTTATATAGCACTTTAGCACAGAAAAACATCACAAGGCACTTTACCAAGGCAAAAATGGATACTAAGGCAAAAAAAGAGATATTATGAGAGGTGGCCATAAACTTGGTCAAACAGGAAAAAAGAGAGGTGGAGAGGCGGAAGGGATTCCAGAATGTGGGTCCCAGATGACTGAAGGCAAATCCTCGAATGGTAGGATAAAGTGAAGGGGATATACAAGATGCCTGAGTTGGAGGATGTCAGTGTTATGAGTGTGCTCTATGGCTGGATTAGATTACAGAGATAGAATTGGGCCAATCCACAAAGAGACTTTAACAAAACACTGAGAAATTTAAATTAGGGAACCAGGAATCATTGTCGTCAGTGACATGACTTAAAACATGACGCGACATAAAACGTGATGTGACGTAAAATGTTTCATGATATAAAATGCAATGCCAAGTATATAATGACGTGGCGTAAAAGGACAAAATATCATATGGTGTAAAATGGGACCTGAACCATGACATGACAAGAAATGTAACATGATGTTAAGTGTGATATTGATATGATGTGAAACATGGCGTGACATAAATCATGACGTGATGTAAAATGTGTCAGGAAGGTAAAAAGTGAAGTGATACATAAAAGGTCAAGTGTCATAAAATGTGTCATGGCAAAAACAGTGACATGACATGAATTGTGACATATAATGTGACGTGATGTGAAATTTGATGCGGCGTGAAATGTGACCCGATGTGAAATGTGACGCAATGTGAAATGTGACATGACATGAAATGAGATGTGATGTAAAATGTGACGTGATACAAAACATGACGTGATGTGAAATGTGACAAATGTGACACAACCTGAAATGTGAAGTGACATGAAACGTGACAAAAAGCGCGACACGGCATGAAATGTAATGCAACCTGAAATGTGATGCGACCTGAAATATGACATGACCTAAAATGTGAAATGACCGGAAATGTGACGTGACATGAAATGGGATGTGAAATGTGACATAACATGAAACATGATGTGGCATGAAATGGAACACAACATGAAACGTGATGTGAAATGTGACATGATTTGAAATGTGACGTGACGTGTAATGTAGCGTGATGTGACGTGAAATGTGAATTGACATAAAACATATCGTGACCTGAAATGTAACACGGCGTGAAATATGACACAACCTGAAATGTGGCATGACTTAATATGTGATGTGACATGAAATGACATGACATGAAAAGCCAGAAGAGATGGGACTAGATCATGAGATTGGAACACGATAATTCAAACATCACCTGAACAAGACGAAGCCCAGACAGCCATTAATGAGGAATGTGACGAATGTATATTGAAGAAAGGTATAAGAAAGTTAACTTTCAGACCCCTCACCACATGGAAGAGAAGACTTCAAGGAAGAGAGAATAGAGGGTGACTGGAGGAGCATTCCACATCAGCGCGTTCCATCGTCCTTGGTTGTATGGAAAATAAAGCCTGTGTTTTAACCAAATCATTACTGTCCAAGTTTGTATAATGCATGTTGTGTGTGTTTAATAAACTGTTCTGGTTTACTAAAGTGAGTACCCTTATCATCACCATTTATGCCAGTCGAATAAGAGCATTTAAAACTGCCTACATGTGATACAACCTGAAATGTGACACAATATGAAATGTAATGTGAAATGTGACTTGAGTTGAAACATGACGTGATGTGAAATGTAATGTGACATAATGTGAAATGTGAAATTACGTAAAACATAACGTGACCTGAACTGTGATGCAACATGAAATGTGACACGATTTGAAATGTGATGCGACGTGTGGCGTGATGTGAAATGTGACGGGACATGAAATGTGGCACAACATGATACGTGTCTTGAAACATGACACGATGAGAAATGTGACGCGGCGTGAAATGTGATGTGTAACATGGTGTGACCTGAAATGTGTGATATGAATCGTGGTATAGTGTGAAATAGGATGCGACATGAAATGTGACGTGAAATGTGACGTGACATGAAATCTGGCGCACCGTGAAACATAACGCAACCTGAAATGTGACAAGATGTGAAATGTGACATGTAACATGACGTGAAATGTGGCGTGACATGAAACGTGACGTGACATGCAAGATGATGCAACGTTTAATGTAGCCCGATGTGAAATGTGACAGCAAACGTGATATGACCTGAAATGTGATGTGACTTGACAAGAAATATGATGTGACATGAAATGTGACACAACCTGAAATCTGACACGACCTAAAATGTGACATGCATGAAATGTGCATGAAATGTGACATGACCTGAAATGACATGAAATGCGCCATGATGTGAAATGTGACGTGATGTGAAACGTGACGTGAAATGTGATGTGACGTGAAACATGATGTGAAATGTGACATGGCGTGAAATGTGACATGGCGTGAAATGCGACATGAAAGGTGACATGACCTAAAATGTGACACGACCAGGAATGTGCGTGAAATGTGAAACGACATGAAATGACATGAAACGTGCCGTGATGTGAAATGTGATGCGTTGTGAAACGTGATGTGAAATGTAACATGACATGAAATGTGACGTGACGTGAAATGTGGCATGACCCGAAATATCACACAACATGAAATGTGACACGATCTGAAATATGACATGACATGAAATGTGACATGAAACATGTTGTGACATGATTCGTAGTATGGTGTGAAATGTGACGCGACATGAAATGTGACATGAAATGTGACACAACATTAAAATGTGATGTGTAACGTGATGTGATATGAAGTGTGATGCTACATGGAACATGACGTGATGTGAAAGATGACGCAACAAATGTGACCCAACATGAAATGTGACAGTAAACATGATTTCATGATTTGATATAGAAACATAGAAAATAGGTGCAGGAGCAGGCCATTCAGCCCTTCTAGCCTGCACCGCCATTCAATGAGTTCATGGCTGAACATGAAACTTCAGTACCCACTTCCTGCTTTCACGCCATACCCCTTGATCCCCCGAGTAGTAAGGACTTCATCTAACTCCCTTTTGAATATATTTAGTGAATTGGCCTCAACTACTTTCTGTGGTAGAGAATTCCACAGGTTCACCACTCTCTGGGTGAAGAAGTTTCTCCTTATCTCGGTCCTAAATGGCTTACCCCTTATCCTTAGACTGTGACCCCTGGTTCTGGACTTCCCCAACATTGGGAACATTCTTCCTGCATCCAACCTGTCCAAACCCGTCAGAATTTTAAACGTTTCTATGAGGTCCCCTCTCACTCTTCTGAACTCCAGTGAATACAAGCCCAGTTGATCCAGTCTTTCTTGATAGGTCAGTCCCACCATCCCGGGAATCAGTCTGGTGAATCTTCGCTGCACTCCCTCAATAGCAAGAATGTCCTTCCTCAAGTTAGGAGACCAAAACTGTACACAATACTCCAGGTGTGGCCTCACCAAGGCCCTGTACAACTGTAGCAACACCTCCCTGCCCCTGTACTCAAATCCCCTCGCTATGAAGGCCAACATGCCATTTGCTTTCTTAACCGCCTGCTGTACCTGCATGCCAACCTTCAATGACTGATGTACCATGACACCCAGGTCTCGTTGCACCTTCCCTTTTCCTAATATGAAACGTGACACAATGTGAAATGTGACGTGATATGAAATGTGACGCGACATGAAACATAACGCGACCTGAAATGTGATGCAACCTGAAATGTGACGTGATGTGAAATGTGAAGTGAATTGTGACGCGACATTAAAATGTGATGTGTAACGTGCTGTGATGTGAAATGTAACGCTACATGAAATGTGACGTGAAGCATAACATGAAACATGATGTGAAAGGTGATGCAATGTGAAATGTGACCCGACGTGAAATGTGACATAAAACATGATGTGACCTGAAATGTGATGTGATGTGAAATGTGACTCGACATGAAATGTGACATGACCTCAAATGTGGCATGACCTGAAATATGCATGAACCGTAATACAACATGAAATGTGATGTGAAACGTGACATGAATGGAAATTATGCGAAATGTGCCATGATGGGAAATGTGACGTGATGTGAAACATGATGTGAAACGTGATGCAACATGAAATATGACGTGACGTGAAACATGACATGACCTGAAACGTGATGCGACATGAAATGTGATGTGAAATGTGATGCAGCATGGAATGTGACACGACATGAAAACAGACCTGAAATGTGACCCGACCTGATGTGTGTAGTGACATAACATGTGACACGCCCGAAATGTGACACAATGTGAAATGTGACAGGAAATCTGACACAAAACATAACCTGACATGAAATGTGATGCAGTGTAACATGTGACGTGAAAGGTGACACGAAATGTGACACCATTTAAAAGGTGACGCGTCATGAATATCTGATGTGACACGAAACGTGACGTAACCAGGAACAACACATAATGTGAAATGAGACACAGCATGAAATGTGACATGAAATGTGATGTAATGTAAAATGTGACGCGTCATGAAATGTAACATGAAAGGAGACGTGAAATGAAATGTGACGTGATGTGAAATGTCATGTGCCATATGACGCGACATGAAATGTGTCGTGACATGAAATGTCACGCGCGTGAATTGTGATGTGAAATGTGACGTGACATGAAATATGACAAGTGGTGTAATGTAACACGACATGAATCATAATGCGGCCTGAAATGTGACACAACCTGAAATGTGACGCGACATGAAATGGAATGTGACATGAAATGTGAAGTGAAACATGATGTGAAATTTGAGGTCACGTGAAATATAACGGGATGTAAAACGTGATGCAATGAGAAATGTGACATGACATGAAAAGTGATGTGAAGCGTGATGTGAAATGAGATTGGACGTGAAATGAGACTTGATGTGAAATGAGATGGGTCGTGAAATGTGACGCGATGTGAAACGTGACACAATGTGAAACATGACGCGAAGTGAAATGAAAAGCAGCATGAATCGTAACGCGGCCTGAAATGCAACGAGATGTGAAATGGGACGTGACATGAAATGTGACGTGAAACGTGACTTGAAATTTGAAGTGGCGTGAAATGTGATGAGACGTGAAACGTGACGCAACGTGAAATCTGACATGACATGAAATGTGGTGTGAAACGTGACGTGAAATGAGATTTGACATGAATTATGGCTTGAAATGAGACCTGACATGAAATGTGCTGCAGGGATCGGTGTTGGGTCCTCAACTGTTTACAATCTTTATTAATGACTTGGATGAAAGGACCGAGTGTAAGGTAGCCAAGTTCGCTGATGATACAAAGAGGGGTGGGAAAACAAATTGTGAGGAGGACACAAAAAATCTGCAAAGGGATAGGCAGGCTAAGTGAATGGGCTAAAATTTGGCCAATGGAGTATAATGTGGGAAAATGTGAGGTTATCCTCTTTGGCGGAAATAATAGAAAAGCAAATTATAATTTAAATAGGGAAAATTTGCAAAGTGCTGCAGTACAGAGGGACCTGGGGGTCCTTGTGCATGAAACACAAAAAGTTAGTATGCAGGTACAGCAATAATCAGGAAGGCAAATGGAATGTTGGCCTTTATTGCAAGGGGGATGGAGTATAAAAGCAGAGAAGTCCTGCTACAACTATACAGGGTCATCATCATAGACGGTCTCTCGAACGAGGATGACTTGCTTCCACAAGAGTTCACAGATGTTTCAATGAAGGACTCGATGTTCCAGTCCTGAACTCCAATTGAGGGGGTGGAAGATGCCTGTGCGTGGATTTTATTAACGTGTGGTGACCGTTGCACATCAGCCACCTCACGGGCTCGAGAAAGCTAGGCCTTTATCCAGTGGCAAGGGTTAACCAGACTTGCTTTGCTGCACGGACCTTGTGCGCACACATATCGCAGTGTGGGCAGGCCCGTGCTGTCCCTGGGCCCTCGGCTCTTCTGGGCCCCGTACTCTTATTCACCGCAACTTTGCCCACGATGTTCCAGGGCCCGGCGCTCCAGCTCGATTTATAGCCTCGACACAGGTCGGGGCGGCCCACAATGTACAGGGTATTGGTAAGGCCACACCTGGAGTACTGCATACAGATTTGGTTTGTTATTTAAGGAAGGATTGGAGATTGTTCGGAGAAGGTTCACTCGGTTGATTCCGGAGATGAGGGGGTTGACTTAAGAGGATAGGTTGAGTAGGTTGGGCCTATATATATTGGAGTTCAGAAGAATGAGATGTGATCTTATTGAAATTTATAAGATAATGAGTGGGCTCGACAAGGTGGATACAGAGAGGATATTTCCACTCATAGGGAAAACTAAAACTAGGGACTAAGGGCTGGACTTTCGATTATTGTGCAGATCGTCCAAAAATGGGCGTTATTTCCAGCATTGGCGTTTATTATGGGGTTTGAGATTGTCGGATTATCGCCCATTTTCAAAACCCAATGGGCTAGATTTTACACTTTTGGGCTTATCGCCCAAAATTGGGCGTTATTTCCAGTGTGGGCGGTAAAAAAGGGTTTTCAGATCGCCGGCTTCTCGTTCATTCTCAAAGCTCCATTTTTTAAAATGGGCGTAACCGCAAGCGATATGAAATAGGTGGCAGCTTTAAATTTTTTTGACCTTCTGCCATAAAGTGTCGCCGTCTTTAGCAACGGTATGGCAACGCTCGACTCCTACGATTCAAGGGTCATCATGACATGCGCAGAAGAGGAGACAGAGGGAGAGGGAGCTCAGAGGGGCTGAAGGTGTGTCTGGGTGTGGTGTGGCTGCTTTGGGAGGAAGGAGGGAGACTTTAGAGCTTCACAGTAAGTAGGGTAACAAAAATGAGCTATTAGCAGCCATATAATTGCCCGAATTTGGCATATAATAGAGAGAAAGGAGGAAGCATCACAGCACGCTGTGGAGACTGATGCTGGAGAGAGCAGTGAGGCGGTAGAGGAGCATATTGGAGGTGCAAAAGAGCCAGGAACTTCTCGGATGAGGCAAATCCTCCTGCAGGAGGTCGAGTTACGTTGGGGTGATTTGACACAGGAAGGGTGTGGGACGCCCACACCAAAGGCCTACCAAAGTATATGGACCAAGATAGCAGAGGTGGTCTCATCGGCGATCAACAAGGTTCGTGAGGGCAACCAATGCCACAAACGATGGAACGACCTTGTGGGATCTGCAAGAGTAAGTATTACATTGATTTACATGTACTTACGTATTTATATAATTTGATTTGTAACAGTCATGAGTGACTATCTTCAGATGTGAGGTCTTTCACTTTTACCGGGAATGTTTTACTCAAAGCCTGCAGTCACAGTGCACGTCTTTAGGTCAAGAATGATCATTTTCATACTAATCATGATTATATCAGTCGGTTATGTGTTGCATCAGTCTCTGTGACAGTACCTAGCAATGATATCATGCAATGATCTCATGCTATGTTGTCCTGTCACATTTTACAGAAGAAGCTATCGACGATGAGGTCCGTGCAGAGACAAACAGGTGGGGGGGGCCACCAGTTCCCAGCGACATCACTGACATAGAGGAGTGGGTGCTCGCATTCGTGGGGAAGCACAGCCGGATAGCCACAGACGCATCTGCAGACCCTGAAGTGATGCCACGTGAATAAAGCTTACACCATTGCGAGATGTAAAGTCAATAGATGCCACACCCATTCATATCCGAACAATCACATACGATAGATGATTTCTAAAATTGTCCTATAAATAATGCTGGCCTAATGAAAATCATTGCAATGCAAATGTGTTGATGGTCATGAAATGTGATTTCTGTGATGATTTTGAGAGCGGTGGTGCTTTTGTCGTGAATATGCTGTGTGTAGCGCTGGACTCACCTTGTGACCCGAGCACCCCCTTCTCCTCTAATAACCTCATTTGTGTTTTGCAGCTCAGCCAGCAGCGTGTCCCAAGGCAAGACCACAGAAGCCAGAAGGTGGGGGCGTGGGGCCGGACTCTCCGGCCGATCCTACATCTGGTGCTGAGGAGCTCCGATTCTTGTCCATCAATCCGCTGGGTCTTTTCTCCACAGATGGGAGCGCGGACTTCGAGGAACCTGCATTGCCATGCTCCAGAAGCATTCCTCCCCAAGGCCATCTAGTGGTCCTCTGGTCATTCCCGCCTCTAATCTGGAGGTACCGGCCCCAAGCACCTTACCACAGGACACCCCATTTGTCCCCAGGATGCCTCTGACCCCGCGGAGGTCTCGTAGACGCAGCAGGTCTGGTCCACGAGCGCCACATCAGAGCGGAGAGATGGTACAGTTGTCCAGGAGGACTGTAGACATTTGTGACCAGCTCATCGAAGCAGTGGGGGGCATCTCCCGACAATTGGCCACCATGACCGAGTACATTCCACGGATGGCGGAGGCCCTGGAGGCGATAGCCAGGAACACTGCTGGCACAGGTCCCCAAGCACCACCATTGCTAACAACAGATGAGAGCAAGGACCAAGATCCTGCTTCTACATTAAAGAATGTTGCCCCCTCGGCACTCCCCACTCCCGTACCCGTGCAACGACCACATCTGCCTTCATCCCCCCCAATGAGGAACCGCCTGAGGAGCTCCTCGGCCAGGCAAGGAGGGGAAGGGGTAGAGGTGGGGTGAAGAAGGGGAGGGGGGAAGGAAAGTGAGGTGCATGTGCGCAGGTGATGGCTGTGTTATATCTCCATCTGGGTGTATGCAATTTGTTGTAATGTATGGGGGGGAGGGGACCACGCTCCTGCTTTGCCTTTGTATTCTGTGTTGCTGGACATGTTGAATATTTGATTGATGTCAATGGTGGAAAAAGTGGAGTGTGGGCGGGGGTTAGATGTTTTTTCCCGTGATATTTATGATTTCAGAACAATGTTTGTATAACATTTATTTTATTGAACATAACATTGTTGTGCATTGTCTCAGATAGCTGGACTGTTACACACTGGTGATTCCTTAACATGAAAGGGTTAATTAAAATTTAACTTCAATCAACATAAACTTTAACTGCCACCAAGGGGATGGGCACCATTGATGTCTGAGCTGCACACACAAAGCAGTGTGTCAATGTTGTCATTCACAACAACGCTCTTTCAGGCAAATCATTCAGATATCAGCTCCTCACATAAGAGTCTTGCAGCTATGTCACCATAGGTCATTTCCTGTGGTCTGGAGGGGGTCGTGGGCATGGTTGCATAGCCAGCCTGATTGTCTGGCCCTAGGTCAGCATCCAGCCCCTCGTCGTCCTCTTCCTCTCTCTCCTGAGCTGGAGCATCAGTGCCTTCTGGCAATTCTTGGCCCTTCCTGATAGCCAGATTGTGCAGCATGGAGTACACGACCACAAATTTACCTATTTGCCTAGGGATGTATTGTAGCTCCCCTCCTGAGTGGTCAAGATGTCATGTATGTAACCTTCATGTAACTGTAACCTTCATGTAACAACACTGCATACTACATACACCTAAGAAATGCACACCTTGACCACAGCGGGTAAACTTGTGGGAGACACTCCTAGCCTGGTCTTTCAGGTATAAAAGAGAAGCTCCACCCATCTTCATCACTTCTTGGTCCTGTGAATAAAGGTTAGGTCTGCAGAATGTGCCTCGTGTGAATTTATAGTAAGTGTGTAAGGACACAACACAAGATATCTGAAATGCTGCTTAAGCGCAGTTACTGTTTGCTGGCCTCATTGCATTGAAAGTATAATAGCGATTGATCAAAAGCAATGATTTCCTCAATAAAATACACCTAGAGTAAACCCCCAATAGTCCAGAGTCTGAAAATATGTCTGCTGAGATGTTCACTTCACCTGAGAAGTACTCCAGAATCAATGCACACTCCCCCGAAATTGAAGCAGCCTTTTGAATGAAGCGACCTGCAATTTAAAAAATGGCAGCTACACCGGTGGCGTTCATTCAGAACAGTTCCACTTTTTCTGGGTGTTTTTTTGGGCGAGCGATATTTTGGGCGATATGTGTGTGAGGTGGTGAAAGTGACAGGTGGGTGATCTCCTGGGCGCTAGTTTCGCCAAATGTGCTCTTTACGACAAAAAAAATGGGCAGGCGGTATTATTGAATCTCAGCGTTAATTCCGTGCGGAAAGTAACGCTGGGCGATATTATGGACGTTGATTTTGGCCATTCTGATGATTCCGCCCCCAAAAAGTGGGAGGGTGGTAATATTTTGTCCCGGCGTTAGGTACAAGGGGAAAGTAACACTCAGCAATAAGTTTCCTAAAAATGCCCATAAGTTTCCATTTTGTGCCAAATTGGGCTATATGTGTGCGTTATACGTCATTTCAGCAGTAAAATGGGCATTAAGTGGGCGTCAAGCATGCAAAAAAAAAGTGGAGGTTCTAGCCCCTCATTTCCATTTTATAAAATGGGTGTTAGCAGGGGCGTTATGAAATGGGTGTTAGCGGTAATTTTTTTGCCCTACTGCCGTAATATATCGGCATCCATAACAACGCCATGGCAACGGTCTTTTCCCGTGTTTCAGGAGGTCAGCGTTCATCATTACATGCGCAAAAGAGGAGAGAGAGAGAGAGAGCCGAGAGGAGGTGAAAACATGTGTGGGTATGTTGTCTGGTTGTTTGGTTGTTGTGGGAGGTGGGAAAGATATTTTGGAGGAGTAAGAAGAATTGAGAAGAGTATTTAGTTTGTTTATACCGAAATATTGGGGGAAAAAAAATTATTTACATGGAAGGCATGGAGGAGGCGAGACAGCACGATGTGGAGGGGGAGGAGACTGGTGAGAGTAGTGAAGTAAGAGAGGAATCCGAAGTGGGAGGATGAAAACGAGCTTGGTGATTCTCCGAAGAGGCAAATGCTGCCCTCCTGCAGGAGGTGGAGCCATGCTGGGGTCAATTGACCCGGGCTGTGCATGGGAAGCCCACCCCAAAGGTTCACCAGAAAATTTGGGCCAACATAGCTGATGTGGTCTCGTCGGCGATGCACCAGGTGCATGAGGGCAACCAGTGCCGCACCCGCTGGAACGACCTTGTCGGATCTGCCAGAGTAAGTATTACATTTATTGACATTTACTTATATATTTATATAATTGGAATTGTAAGTGTAATGAGTGAATAAATTCAGCTCTGATGTATTGCACTTAGACCGGGAATGTTTAACTCAAAGTCTACATTTACAGTGTATATGTTTAGGTCAGTAATGATAAAAATAATAATAATTATTATTTCATCTGTCTGTTATGTGTTGTATCAGTATCTGTGACAGTACCTAGCAATGATCCTACACAATGGTCTGATGCCATGTCATGCTGTTGTTACCTTTTGCAGTAGAAGCTTTCGAAGAATAGGGCCGAGCAGCGGCACACGGGTGGCGGCCCACCAGTCATCACAGAGCTGACAGACTTTAAGGGGCAGGTGCTGGCACTAGCGGGGAGCCATCGCTGGTCGGCCACGCAAGCAGCAGCAGAACCTGATGTGATACCACGTGAGTAAAGTATACACCATTACGTGATGTAAAGTCAATAGATGCCACACACACTCATATCTGAGCAATACATGATAGATGATTGATGAAAGTGTTATCTAATCAATGATGGGCTCATGAAAATCATTGCAATGCAGAATTTGGTTATGTTCATTAAATATGATGTCTGTGATTATTTTGATAGTGGTAGTACTGTTGTTGTCCATATGCTGTGTGTAGCATTTGGAACACCCTGTGACCCAATTCTCCTCTAGTAACCTCATTTATGTTTTGTAGCTCAGCCAACATCGCAGTCACAGGCAACACCACTGAGGCAAGGTACGGATCCCGCGGCGGAGTTGGCAGGGGATCGTCAGTCTGGTAGTGAGGAGTCCCGAATCTCGGCCAGGAAGCTGCAGGGTGCCTGCTCCACTGACGACAAGCTCCATCATGTCAAGCACACCTATTACTTTTAGTGCTCCTGCGATCATGTCCTTCTCCAACGTGGAGGTAGCTGGCCCACTTTGCCGCAGGGCACCCCAAATGTCTCCATGCCGGCGCCGACCCCGCGGAGGTTGATTCGACGCTGTAAGACTGCTCCACGAGCAGCAAATCTAAGCGGGGACATGGTTCATTTGTCCAGGAGGAGTGTTGACGTAGGTCAGCAAATCCTCCAGACAATGGGGGGGCATATCCCAACAGGTGGCCACCATATCCGCGACCATGATGGATTACTTACCGCGGATAGCAGTAGCCCTGGAGGTGATAGTGTTCCCAGAATGCGGCACTGAACCCCAAGGTGCCGCAACCCCATTGCCAATGACACATGCGAGCCAGGAGAAAGCTCTTGCTTCTGGCTCGGAGGACGTTCCCTCCTCAGGACCGTCCTCTCCAGCATCCAGCCAATAAGCGGATCTGCTGACATCCCCCCCCCCCCCAATGAAGCAGCGCCTGAGGAGCAGTGCGGCAAGATGGCTTGGAGTCGGGAGGGGAAGGGGTAGAGGTGGGGAGAAGCGGTGGGGGGGCGGGGGGGCGGGGGTGGGGGGAAAGGAAAATGAGGTGCATGACCGCAGGAGTTGTAGTTGTGGGAGTATTGATTTTGTTGTTGTTGCTATCGAATAAATGTTGGGAGGTTTTGGGGAAGGGGGGAGGGGAAGGAGGGGGGGTAACCTTGTTTTTTTGCATTTGTGTTCTATGTTTATGAAGTTTCGTTGGAAATGTTAAGAATTTAATGATTTTTTAATAAATGTTATACATTTGTTGTGGGGTGGGATGGGGTGGGGGGTGGGGTGAGGTGTTTTTTATAGTTATAATTATAATTTTATACAAATGTTCACATTAAATGTTTTTTATTTCACATAACATTGTTACGCATTTTCTCAGAGAGCTGTACCATTACATACTGGTGATTCCTTAGCATGAAAGGAGATAATTCAACGTAACTTGAATCAACTTAAACTTTAACTGTCACCAAGATAATGCGCATCATTCATGTATGTGCTACAGACACAGCAGTCTTGCAGCTTTGTAAATACCACCAACGTTATTTCCAGCAAAGCGCTCATTTATAAGCTGCTGACATAAGAGTCCTGCAGCTATGTAGCCACCACAGGTCCTTTCCTGCAGTCTAGAGGAGAGTGGGGGCATGGTTTCAGCATCAGCCTGATTGTCTGCCCAGAGGTCAGCGTCCGCCTCCTCGTCTTCCTCTTCCTCTCTCTCCTGAAGTGGACCATCAGTCCCTTCTGGCAATTCTTGTCCCCTCCTGATAGCCAAGTTGTGCAACATGCAGCACACCTCCACGAATTGAGCTACCTGCTCAGGGTGGTATTGTAGCTCGCCTCCTGAGTGGTCCAGGCCTCTAAATTGCTGCTTAAACACTCCAATTTTATTCTCGATGATATTGCATGTGGCTATGTGGCTCTCATTGTATCGCTTCTCAGCTTCTGTCTGGGTGTCACGCAGGGGGGTCATCAGCCAGCATTGACCTTGTGGCTGACTGGTAAACATGTCAGATACAGTGCTCTTACGCAGGATGTGAGCATCATGGATGCTGCCCGGAAAATTTGCATTTACTGCCATTATAATTTGCTTGTGGTCAACAACGAGTTGCACATTCAGGAAGTAGAATCCCTTTCATAGAAACATAGAAACATAGAAAATAGGCGCAGGAATAGGCCATTCGTTTGGATGCAAAAAAGCTCTGCATCCTGAAAAGGTGCCCGCATGGCAATGTGCGTACAGTCTATTGCTCCCTGCACCTTGGGGAAGTTTGCAATTCTGGAGAATCCTAGAGCCCTCTCAGTCTGTGCCTCCCTGGTCATAGGGAAGCTGATGAATTCCATCCTGCGTGCGTAAAGGGCTTCAGTGACCTGTCTAATGCAGCAATGTGCAGCATGCTGAGATATAGCGCGAATGTCGCCAGCTGTGGTCTGAAAGGAACCCGATGTATAGAAGGAAAGTACCACAGTGACTTTGACCTCAACAAACAGTGCGGTCCTGATGATGCTAGAAGGCTGCAGATCTCCCCTAATGATCTGTCATATCTCACTGATAACATCGTTCCAGAAGCGCAGTCTCCTAAGGCACGTGTTATTGGACAAGTTCAGGTAAGACCGCTTCTATCTGTAAGTGCGTGGGGTGTAAGTTCTCGTCCTCCTCAGTCTGCCACCTCTTTGATTGGGCACATAATGCTGTTGAATATAATTTCTGCCATCTCGAGTCTGCAGCATGTGCATGGTCATCAAAACAGGCTGAGAAATTACAGGCCCCATTACAATAACAATCAGTATTATACCTATTGTTCACAAACATAAATTTACCGACTAAAACCTAAAATAAATTCAAATCATCCACAGTATAAAAGGATGTTTGTTCAGATGTTCAAATCAACTTAAAATAACTCCAGAGTACATCAAAACTCCCCAGAAGTTGAAGCAGCCTTTTATAAGAAACGACCTCCGATTTACAAAATGGCGTCCATACCGCTATGGGTTTAGTTCAGGTGAGAGCAACTTTTTCTCAGCGTTTTTTTCGGCGAGCGGTATTTTTGATGATACGTGTGCGATGTGCCGAAAGTAACACTCGCTGATATTATGAGCGTTAGTTTTGGCTATTCTGATCTTAACAGCAAAAAAAAGGATGGGCGGAATTATTCATTCTCGGCGTTAACTAAATGCCGAAAGTAACACTGGGCGACAGGTGGGTGTTAGTTTCCATTTTGTTGCTAAATGGGCAATATCTGGACGGCATACCTTATCTCAGCATTAAAATGGACGTTAAGTGAGCGGTATCAATGCAAAACTAATGAAAAGTCTAGCCCTAAGTCTCAGAATAAGGGGCCGCTCATTTAAAACTGAGATGAGGAGAAATTTCTTCTCTCAGACGGTTGTAAATTTATGGAATTCTCTGTCCCAGAGAGCTGTGGAGGCTGGGTCATTGAATATATTTAAGGCAGAGGTAGCCAGATCTTTGAGCAATAAGGGAGTAAAGGGTTATGGGGAGCGGGCGTGGAAGTGAAGCTGAGTCCATGATCAGATTAGTCATCATTTTATTGAATTGCGGAGCAGGCTCGAGGGGCCAAATGGCCTACTCCTGCTCCTATTTCTTATGTTCTTATGAAACGCGATGTGAAATTTGAGGTGACGTGAAATGGGACGCAACATGAAATGTGACATGATGTGAAATGTGATGTGAAATGTGATGTAACGTGAAATATGACAGGACGTGAAATGTGACGCGACGTGAAATGTGACGTGACGTGAAATGTGACATGACGTGAAATGTGACGCGACGTGAAATGTGACGTGACGTGAAATGTGATGCGACGTGACATGTGACATGACATGAAACATAACGCGACCTGAAATGTGACGCAACTTGAAATGTGAATTGTGACCAGACGTGAAATGAGACGTGAAACGTGATGCAATGTAAAATGTTACGCGACGCGAAGTGTGACACGACGTGAAATGTAACGTGATGTGAAATGCGACCTGACCTGAAGTGTGACGTGACCTGAAATGTGATGTGACGTGAAATGTGGCACGACCTGAAATGTGGCATGACCTGAAATGTGACGTGACAATAAATGTTACACGACCCGAAATGTGACGCAACATGAAATGTGATGCAGTGTGACATGTGACAGGAAAGATGACGCAAAATGTGATACAACTTAAAATGTGATGCGTTTGAATATCTGACGTGACGTGAATGTGACATAACCTGAAATATCACACAACATGAAATGAGACATGATGTAAAATGTGACATGGCATGAAGTGTGATATGTAATATGACGTGACATGAATCATGAGAGGGCATGAAACGTGAAGTGAAATGTGACCCGACATGAAATGTGTCGTGATGTGAAACGTGACGCAACATGAAATGTGACATGACATGTAATGTGACGTAACATGAAACGTGACACAATGTGAACTGTGATGTGAAGCATGATGCGATCTGAAATGTGACGTGAATGAAACATTACATGACATGGAATGTGACACGAAATGAAATATGATGTGAAATGTGAAGAGAAATTTGAGGTGACGTGAAATATGATGCAACGCGAAACGTGACACAAAATGAAATGTGATACGACATGAAATGCGATGTGAAACGTGACGTGAAATGTAACGTGACGTGATGTGAAATGAGACGTGACAGGAAATGTGACGCTATGTGATATATAACATGACATGAAACGTAAGGCGATGTGAAATGCGACACATCATGAAATGAAGTGTGACCTGACATGAAATGTGACGTAAAACGTGATGCAACGTAAAATATGACGCGACGTGATAAGTGACGCGATGTGAAACATAGAAACATAGAAACATAGAAACATAGAAAATAGGTGCAGGAGTAGGCCATTCGGCCCTTCGAGCCTGCACCACTATTCAATAAGATCATGGCTGATCATTCACCTCAGTACCCCTTTCCTGCTTTCTCTCCATACCCCTTGATCCCTTTAGCCGTAAGGGCCATATCTAACTCCCTCTTGAATATATCAAATGAACTAGCATCAACAACTCTCTGCGGCAGGGAATTCCACAGGTTCACAATTCTCTGAGTGAAGAAATTTCTCCTCATCTCGGTCCTAAATGGCTTACCACTTATCCTTAGACTATGGCCCCTGGTTCTGGACTTCCCCAACATTGGGAACATTCTTCCTGCATCTAACCTGTCCAGTCCCGTCAGAATTTTACATGTTTCAATGAGATCCCCTCTCATTCTTCTAAACTCCAGTGAATACAGGCCCAGTCGATCCAATCTCTCCTCATATGTCAGTCCTGTTATCCCGGTAATCAGTCTGGTGAACCTTCACTGCACCCCCTCAATAGCAAGAATGTCCTTCCTCAGATTAGGAGACCAAAACTGAACTCAATATTTCAGGTGAGGCCTCACCAAGGCCCTATACAACTGCAATAAGACCTCCCTGCTCCTATACTCAAATCCCCTAGCTATGAAGGCCAACATGCCATTTGCCTTCTTCACCGCCTGCTGTACCTGCATGCCAACTTTCAATGACTGATGTACCATGGCACCCAGGTCTCGTTGCACCTCCCCTTTTACTAATATCTCACCATTCAGATAATACTCTGCCTTCATGTTTTTGCCACCAAAGTGGATAACCTCACATTTATCCACATTATACTGCATCTGCCATGCATTTTCCCACTCACCTAACCTGTCCAAGTCAACCTGCAGCCTCTTAGCATCCTAATCACAGCTCACACTGCCACCCAGCTTAGTGTCATCTGCAAACTTGGAGATATTACACTCAATTTCTTCATCTAAATCATTGATGTATATTGTAAATAGCTGGGGTCCCAGCACTGAGCCCTGCGGCACCCCACTAGTTACTGCCTGCCATTCTGAAAAGGATCCGTTTATCCCAACTCTCTGCTTCCTGTCTGCCAACCAGTTCTCTATCCAGGTCAATACATTACTCCAATACCATGTGCTTTAATTTTGCACACTAATCTCTTGTGTGGGACCTTGTCAAAAACCTTTTGAAAGTCCAAATACACCACATCCACTGGTTCTCCCTTGTCCACTCTGTTAGTTACAGCCTCAAAAAAATTCTAGATTTGTCAAGCATGATTTCCCTTTCATAAATCCATGCTGACTCGGACCGAACTGTCTCTGCTTTCCAAATGCGCTGCTATTTCATCTTTAATAATTGATTCCACCATATTCCCTACTATCAATGTCAGGCTAACCAGTCTATAATTCCCCGTTTTCTCTCTCCCTCCTTTTTAAAAAGTGGTGTTACATTAGCTACCCTTCAGTCCATAGGAACAGATCCAGAGTCGCTAGACTGTTGGAAAATGATCATCAATGCATCCACTATTTCTAGGGCCACTTCCTTAACTATTCTGGGATGCAGACTATCAGGCCCTGGGGATTTATCAGTCTTCAATTCCATCAATTTCCCTAACGCAATTTCCTGACTAATAAGGATTTCCTTCAGTTCCTCCTTCTCACTAGACCCTCGATCCCCTAGTATTTCCAGAAGGCTAATTGTGTCTTCCTTAGTGACATGATGTGAAATGTAACGTGAAATATGACATGACGTAAAACGTAACGTGACCTGCAATGTGAACTGACATGAAATGTGGTGTGAAATGGGATGTGAATTGAAATGTGACGTGATTTGACATGGCACATGAAACATGAAGCGACGTGAAATGTGCCGTGACATGACATGTGACGTGACGTGAACTGTGACGTGAAATGTGACATGACATGAAATTGTACACGGTGTGTAATGTAACACGACATGAAACGTAACGCAGCATTAAATGTGACGCAACCTGAAATGTGATGTGACGTGAAATGTGATGTGAGCTGAAATGAGGAAGTAATGAGCAGGGTGGATAAGGGGGGACCAGTGGATATGGTGTACTTGGATTTCCAGAAAGCATTCGATAAAATGCCACATAAGAGGTTATTGCACAAGATAAAAGTTCATGGGGTTGGTGACACAGATAGAAGATTGGCTAACTAACAGAAAACAGAGAGTCGGGATAAATAGGTCATTTTCCAGTTGGCAGGGTGCCGCAGGGATCAGTGCTGGGTCCTCAACTGTTTACAATCTATATTAATGACTTGGATGAAGGGACCGAGTGTAAGGTAGTCAAGTTTGCTAATGGTACAAAGATGGGTGGGAAAGCAAATTGTGAGGGGAATGCAAAAAATCTGCAAAGGAATACAGTGACTGGGCTAAAATTTGGCAGATGGAGTATAATGTGGGAAAAAGTGAGGTTATCCACTTTGGCAGAAATAATAAAAAAGCAAATTATAATTTAAATGCAGAAAATTTGCAAAGTGCTGCAGTACAGTGGGACCTGGGGGTTCTTATGCCTAAATCACAAAAAGTGAGTATGCAGGTACAGCAAGTAATCAGGAAGACAAATGGAATGTTGGTCTTTATTGCAAGGGGGATGGAGTATAAAAGCAGAGAAGTCCTGCTACACCTGTACAGGGTATTTGTAAGGTCACACCTGGACTACTGCATGCAGTTTTGTTCTCCGTATTTAAGGAAGGATATACTTGCATTGGAGGCTATTCGGAGAAGGTTCACTTTGTTGATTCCGGAGATGCGGGGGTTGATTTATGAGGGTAGGTTGAGTAGGGCCTATACACATTGGAGTTCAAAAGAATGAAGTGATCTTATTGAAACTGATATAAGTTAATGAAAGGGCTCGACAAGGTGGATGCAGAGAGGATATTTCTGCTCACAGGGGAAACTCAAACTAGGGGACATAGGGCTAGATTTTCCATTATTTTTGCATGCATACTGCCCACTTAACGTCCATTTTAATGCTGAAATGAGGTATAACCCCCGTATATGACCCACTTAGCCACAAAATGGAAAGTAACGCCCATTTCTCGGTCATTTTCGGGATGTACGTAATGCCGATAATAAATAATACCACCCGCCCACTTTTTTTGTGCGGAAAGTTCAGATTGGACGAAACCAATGCCCATAATATCGCCCAGTGTTACTTTCGACAAGTAATTAACGGCAAGATTTAATAATGCCGCCCGGCCACTGTTTTTTGTTGTAAAGATCACATTTGCCGAAACTAACGCCCAGAAAATCACCGAGCGTTACCTTCGGCATCTCACACACATCTCGCCGACAATATCGCTCGCCGAACAAACCGCTGTGAAAAAGTTGAACTGACCTGAACTAATCACAGCGGTATGGACGCCATCTTCTAAATCGCAGGTCGCATCATTTAAAAAGCTGCTTTGCTTCAACCTCGGGGGAGTTTGGATATACTCTGGAGGTCTTTTAAGTTGATGTGAACATCTGAACAAACATCTTTTCATACTGTGGAAAATTAGAATTTATTTTAGGTGTCTTAGTGGGGACATTTATTGTTTGTGAACAATCGGTGTAATATTGATAGCTAGTGGATTGGGACCTGTCATTTCTCAGCCTGTCTTGATGACCACAGTAGATGGCAGAAGGTACATTCGACAGCATTACATGCCCAATGTAAGATGTGCCAGACTGATGAGGAGGACCAGACGTTGTACCCCTGCACTTACAGTGAGAAGCAGTCTTACCTCAACTTGTCCAACACTACCTGCCTTAGGAGACTGCGCTTCCACAAGGAGGTTATCAGTGAGATATGCCAGCTCTTCAGGTGAGAACTGCAGGCTGCCAGCACCTTCAGGACCGCACTGTCCGTCGAGGTCAAGGTCACCGCGGCACTTTCGTTCTACGCATCGGGTTCCTTTCAGGCCTCAGCTGGAGACATTTGCGCTATATCTCAGCATGCCACACATTGCTGCATTAGACAGGTCACTGAAGCCTTTTACACACGCAGCATGGTCTTTATCAGCTTCCCTATGAATAGGGAGGCTCAGACTGAGAGGGCTCTAGGATTCTACCAAATTGCTAACTTCCCCAAGATGCAGGGAGCAATAGACTGTATGCACATCGCGATGCAGATATCTTTTCAGGTGCAGAGATTTTCAGGAACCGCAAGGGATTCCACTCCCTGAATGTGCAACTTGTTGTCGACCACCAGCAAATAATTATGGCATTGAATGCTAAATTTCTGGGCAGCATCCATGATGCTCACATCCTGCGAGAGAGCACTGTATCTGACATGTTTACCAGTCAGCCACAAGGTCAATGCTGGATACTTGATGACAAAGGCTATGGTGTCACCACCTGGCTGATGACTCCCCACACCGAAGCCGAGAATCGATACAACGAGAGCCACAGAGCCACTCGCGATATCGTTGAGAAAACCATTGGAGTGCTTAAGCAGCACTTTAGATGCCTGGACCACTCAGGAGATGAGCTCGAATACCACCCTGAGCAGGAAGCTCAATTCGTGGTGGTGTGCTCCATGCTGCACAACATGGCTATCAGGAGGGGACAAAAATTGCCAGAAGGGTCTGGCGGTCCACCTCAGGAGAGAGAGGATGAGGAAGACGAGGAGATGGACGCTGACCTCGGGTCAGACATTCAGCTTGTCGCTGAAATCATGCCCCCGCCCCCCTCTAGACCGCAGGAAAGAGCCCATGGTGGCTACATAGCTGCAAACCTCTTACGTCAGCAGCTCATAAATGAGCACTTTGCTTGAAAGAACATTTACAAAGCTGCAACACTGCTGGGTGTGTAGGTCGGACATCAATGGTGCGCACCACCTTGGTGACAGTTAAAGTTTAAGTTGATTCAAGTTAAGTGTAATTATATCCTTCCATGTTAAGGAATCACCAGTGTGTAACAGTGCAGTTATCTGAGACAATGCGCAAAAAGGTTGCGTTAAATAAAAAACATTTAACCTGACCCATTTGTCTGAAATCATAACTGTAATAAACACCCCACCCCACCACAAATTTATCACATTTACATCATTACAATGGTCCCCATTTCCAGCAAAACAGAACAAAAATGCAAACCAACAATGTAGCCCCCTCGCCCCTTGCCCCGACCCTCCCACCAAAGTAGCAGCAGCAACCTAAAAATATGCCCCAGACAACACCTGTACCACGCACCTCACTTTCCTTCACCCCCCTCCCCGGCCCCCGCTTCTCCTCCCCACCTCTACCCCTTCCCCTTCCCCTCCTGACTCCAAGCCGCCTGGCCGAAGAGCTCCTCAGGCGCTGCTTCATTGGGGGGGGATGACGGCAGAACCGCTGCTTGGACGGATACATGAGAGGACGGTCCCAAGGTGGGAACGTGCGCCGAGCCAGAAGCAAGATCTTCCTCCTGGCTCTCATGTGTGGTTGGCAATGGGGGTGCGGCACCTTGGGGTGCAGTGCCGCGCTCCGGGACCACTGGGAACCCTCTGCCACCAGTGTTGCTGGCTAACAGCTCCAGGGCTTCCTCTATCCCTTCCATGTTATATATTATTTGTTGGACCAAAACTCAGTGCAAACTACCTTCTTGGTGCTTAGCAGGCTTTTTGCTGCTGGTGAATCTCCCTCCTGCCTCCCACAACAGCCAAACAAGCACACACCATACCCACACACGCTTCAGTCCCTCTCTGCTCCCTCTCGCTCTGTCTCTTCTTTTGCGCATGTAATGATGACCCTGACCTCCTGAAACGCGGGAAACCAGCGTTGCCATGTCATTGCGATGGTTGGCGACACTTTACGGCAGAAGGTCAAAAAATTTTAACGCTAACGCCCATTTCAGATCGCTAGCGGTAATGCCCATTTAAAAAAATGGAAAGTTAGGGTTTTGGAAATGGGCGATAATCTGGCGATCTCAAAACCCATATTTACCGTGAACAGTGGAAATAACGCCCATTTTTGGCCAATTTGCACAAACATGGAAAGTCTAGTCCCTGGTCTCAGAATAAGGGGCCGTCATTTAAAACTGAGGTGAGGAGAAATTTCTTCTCTCAGAGCGTTGTAAATCTATGAATTCTCTACCCCAGAGAGCTGTGGAGGCTGGGTCATTGAATATATTTAAGGAGGAGATAGACAGATTTTTGACTGTTAAGAGAGTAAAGGGGTATGGGGAGCATGCAGGGAAGTGGAGCTGAGTCCATGATCAGATCAGCCATCATCTTATTGAATTGCGGGGCTAAATGGCCGACTGCTGCACCTATTTCTTACGTTTTTATGTTCTTATGAAACACGATGTGAAATTTGAGGTGACGTGAAACATGACACAAAATGAAATGTGACATGACATGAAATGCGATGTGAAACGTGGCATGAAATGTGATGTGAAGTGAAATGTAACGTGACATGAAATATGACGGGACCTGAAATGTGATGTGAAACGTGATGTGAAACGAGATGTGACGTAAAATGTGACACGACATGAAATGTGACCCAACCTGAAATGTGACCCGACCTGAAATATGACGTGACAATAAATGTTTCATGACCCGAAATGTGATGCAACATGAAATGTGATGCAGTGTGACATGTGACATGAAAGGAGGCACAAAATTTGATGCGACTTTAAAGGTGATGCGTTTTGAATATCTGATGTGACGTGAAACATGACGTAACCTGAAATATCACACAACGTGAAATGAGACATGATGTAAAATGTGACATGGTGTGAAATGTGATATGTAATGTTACATGACCAGACTGATTCCCGGGATGGTGGGACTGACCTATCAAGAAAGACTGGATCAACTGGGCTTGTATTCACTGGAGTTCAGAAGAATGAGAGGGGACCTCATAGAAACGTTTAAAATTCTGACAGGTTTGGACAGGTTGGATGCAGGAAGAATGTTCCCAATGTTGGGGAAGTCCAGAACCAGGGGTCACAGTCTAAGGATAAGGGGTAAGCCATTTAGGACCGAGATAAGGAGAAACTTCTTCACCCAGAGAGTGGTGAACCTGTGGAATTCTCTACCACAGAAAGTAGTTGAGGCCAATTCACTAAATATATTCAAAAGGGAGTTAGATGAAGTCCTTACTACTCGGGGGATCAAGGGGTATGGCGTGAAAGCAGGAAGGGGGTACTGAAGTTTCATGTTCAGCCATGAACTCATTGAATGGCGGTGCAGGCTAGAAGGGCTGAATGGCCTGCTCCTGCACCTATTTTCTATGTTTCTATGTTTCTATGACATGAATCGTGACACGGCGTGAAATGTGAAGTGAAATGTGACATGAAATATGGCGCGATGTGAAACGTGACGTGATGTGAAACATAACAAGATCTGAAATATGACCCAACATGAAATTTGACATGTGCTGCGAAATGTAACATGACATGAAACGTAACGCAGCCTGAAATGTGAGATGACCTGAAATGTGACACGACCTGAAATGTGATATGGCCTGAAATTTGACACGACATGAAACATGACATGACATGAATTGTGACACAGCATGAAACGTGACATGAAATGTGATGCAACATAAAATGTGATGTGACATGAAATGTGACGCGACGTGAAATATGACGTGAAATATAACGCAACATGAAATGTGATGCGACGTGAAACGTGACACAACAAGAAATGTGACACAACGTGAAAAGTGATGTGAAGCGTGATGTGAAATGAGACGTGAAATGAGACATGACGTGAAATGAGCCGTGACATGAAATGTGATGCGATGTGACATGTGACAGTGAAATGAGGCGTGAAATGAGATGTAAAATGTGACTCGATGTGACATGTAACATGACATGAAACTTAAGGCACCCTTAAATGTGATGCAACATGACATAAAATTTGACGCAACGTGAAACGTGACACGACGTGCAATGTGAAGTGATGTGAAACGTGACATGATGTGAACTGTGATGCAATGTGAAATGTGACGCGACATGAAATGTGGCGTGGCGTGAAATGCAACACAACCTAAAATGCGATATGATGTGAAATTTGACATGCCCTGAAATTTGACACAACCTTAAATGTGACACGATGTAAAATGTGACGCAAACTAAAATGTCACACAATGTGAAAATGTGACATGACGTGTAATGTAACATGATATGAAAGTTAATGCGAACTGAAATGTGATGCGACATGAAATGTGATGCGACATAAACTGTGATGCAATGTGAAATGTGACGATGTGAAATTGGACACGACCTGAAATGTGACATGAAAGCTGACGTGAAACGTGATGTGACGTGATGTGACATGAAACATGATATGAAACGTGATATGAAATGTGACGCGGTGTGAAACATGACGTGATGTGAAACATGACATGACATGAAATGTGAGGCGAAGTGAAACGTATAACAAGGTTCACCAGAGTGGGGAAAATACTGGAATCAATTATTAAAGATGTAATAGCAGCGCATTTGGAAAGCAGTGACAGGATCGATCCAAGTCAGCATGGATTTATGAAAGGGAAATCATGCTTGACAAATCTAGAATTTTTTGAGGCTGTAACTAGTAGAATGGATAAGGGAGAACCAGTAGATGTAGTGTATTTTGACTTTCAAAAGGCTTTTGACAAGGTCCCACACAAGAGATTAGTGTGCAAAATTAAAGCACATGGGATTGGGGGAAAATGTATTGACATGGATAGAGAACTGGTTAGCAGACAGGAAGCAAAGAGTGGGAATAAACAGGTCCTTTTCAGAATGACAGGCAGTGACTAGTGGGGTACCGCAAGGTTCAGTGCTGGGACCCCAGCAATTTACAATATATATTAAGGATTTAGACGAAGGAATTGAATTAAATATCCACATTTGCAGATGACACTAAGCTGTGTGGCAGTGTGAGCTGTGAGGAGGATGCTAAGAGATTGCAGGGTGACATGGGCAGGTTAGGTGAGTGGGCAAATGCATGGCAGATGCAGTATAATGTGGATAAATGTGAGGTTATCGGCTTTGGTGGCAAAAACAGGAAGGCAGATTATTATCTGAATGGTGACAGATTAGTAAAAGGGTAGGTGCAATGAAACCTGGGTGGCATGGTACATCAGTCATTGAAAGTAGGCATGCAGGCAATAAAGAAAGCAACTGGCATGTTGGCCTTCATGGCGAGAGGATTTGAGTATAGGAGCAGGAAGGTCTTACTGCAGTTGTACAGGGCCTTGGTGAAGCCACACCTTGAGTATTGTGTGTAGTTTTGGTCTCCTAATCTGAGGAAGGTCATTCGTGTTATTGAGGGAGTGCAGCAAAGGTTCACCAGATTGATTCCCGGGATGGCAGGACTGACATATGAAGAAAGACTGGATCGACCAGGCTTATATTCAGTGGAATTTAGAAGAATGAAAGGGGATCTCATAGAAGCATATAAAATTCTGAGAGGATTGGACAGGTTAGATGCAGGAAGAATATTCCCGATGTTGGGGAAGTCCAGAACCAGGGGTCACAGTCTAAGGATAAGGGGTAAGCCATCTAGGACTGAGATGAGGAGAAACTTTTTCACCCAGTGAGTGGTGAACCTGTGGAATTCTCTACCACAGAAAGTTGTTGAGTCCAGTTCGTTGGATATATTCAAAAGGGAGTTTGATGTGGTCCTTGCATCTAAAGGGATCAGGAGGTACGGAGAGAAAGCAGAAATGGGGTACTGAAGTTACATGATCAACCATGATCATATTGAATGGTGGTGCAGGCTCGACGGGCAGAATGGCCTGCTCCTGCACCTATTTTCTATGTTTCTATGTTTCAATAACACAACCTGAAATGTGACACAACATTAAATGTGACATGACTTGAAATGTCACATGACCTGAAATGTAACATGGAATGTGACATGAATCGAGACATGAGGTGAAATGTGACGTGAAATGTGACGCAATCTGAAATGTGACGCGCCGTGAAATGTGACGTGACGTGAAATGTGACACGACCTGAAATGTGACGCGACCTGAAATGTGACATGACCTGAAATGTAATATGACCTGAAATGTGACACGACCTGAAATGTGACACGACGTGACATGTGACATGACCTGAAATGTGACACGACGTGAAATGTGACATGACATGAAATGTGACACGACCTGAAATGTGACACGACGTGACATGTGACACGACCTGAAATGTGACACGACCTGAAATGTGACACGACCTGAAATGTAACATGACCTGAAATGTGACACGACCTGAAATGTGACATGACATGAAATGTGACACGACCTGAAATGTGACACGACGTGACATGTGACACGACCTGAAATGTGACACGACCTGAAATGTGACACGACGTGACATGTGACACGACCTGAAATGTGACACGACCTGAAATGTGACACGACCTGAAATGTAACATGACCTGAAATGTGACACGACCTGAAATATGACACGACCTGAAATGTGACACAACGTGAAATGTGACACGACCTGAAATGTGACACGACATGAAAAGTGACGTGAAGCGTGACGTGAAAAGTGACACGAACTGAAATGTGACACGATGTGAAATGTGACGGGAGTCGAACTGTGACATGAAACATGACGTGATGTGAAGTGACGTGAAATGTGACAGGACTTGAAAAGTGACATTAAATGTGATGTGAAATGTGACACGACATGAAATGTGACATGGTGTGAAATGTAACGCAACTTAAAACGTGACGTGATGTGAAACGTGACGCAACATGAAACGCAAAGTGAAATGTGATGTGACATGAAATGTGAGGTGAAATGTGATGTGACATGAAATGTGAGGTGAAACATGACGAGAAATTTGAGGTGTCATGAAATATAATGCAAAATGGATAACCTCACATTTGTCCACATTATACTGCATCTGCCATGCATTTGCCCACTCACCTAACCTGTCCAAGTCACTCTGCAGCCTCTTAGCGTCCTCCTCACAGCTCACACCACCACCTAGTTTAGTGTCATCCGCAAACTTGGAGATATTACACTCAATTCCTTCATCTAAATCGTTAATGTATATTGTAAAGAGCTGAGGTCCCAGCACTGAGCCCTGCGGCACTCCACTAGCCACTGCCTGCCATTCTGAAATGGACCCATTTATCCCGACTCTCTGCTTCCTGCTGCCAACCAGTTCTCTATCCACGTCAGTACATTATCCCCAATACCATGCGCTTTGATTTTGCACACCAATCTCTTGTGTGGGACCTTGTCAAAAGCCTTTTGAAAGTCCAAATACACCACATCCACTGGTTCTCCCATGTCCACTCTACTAGTTACATCCTCAAAAAATTCCAGAAGATTTGTCAAGCATGATTTCCCTTTCATAAATCCATGCTGACTTGGTCCGATCCTGTCACTGCTTTCCAAATGCACTGCTATTTCATCCTTAATGATTGATTCCAACATTTTCCCCACGACTGATGTCAGGCCAACCGGTGTATAATTACTCATTTTCTCTCTCCCTCCTTTTTTTAAAAGTGGTGTTACATTCGTTACCCTCCAGTCCATAGGAACTGATCCAGAGTCGATAGACTGTTGGAAAATGATCACCAATGCATCCACTATTTCTAGGGCCACTTCCTTAAGTACTCTGGGATGCAGACTATCAGGCCCCGGGGATTTATCGGCCTTCAATCCCATCAATTTCCCTCACACAATTTCACGCCTAATAAGGATATCCTTCAGTTCCTCCTTCTCACGAGATCCACTGTCCCCTAGTACAATCAGAAAGTTATTTGTGTCTTCCTTAGTGAAGACAGAGCCAAAGTATTTGTTCAATTGGTCTGCCATTTCTTTGTTCCCCATTATAAATTCAGCTGAATCCGACTGCAAGGGACCTACATTTGTCTTCCCTAATTTTTTTCCTCTTCACATATTTGCAGTCAGTTTTTATGTTCCCAGCAAGCTTCCTCTTGTACTCTATTTTCCCCCTCCTAATTAAACCCTCAGCCTTCCTCTGTTGAATTCTAAATTTCTCCCAGTCCTCAGATTTGTTGCTTTTTCTAGCCAAATTATAGGCCTCTTCCTTGGCTTTAACACTATCCTTAATTTCCCTTGTTAACCATAGTTGAGCCACCTTCCCCGTTATATTTTTTTACTCCAGACAGGGATATACAATTGCTGAAGTTCCTCCATGTGATCTTTAAATATTTGCCATTGCTTATCCACCATCAACCTTTTAAGCATCACTCGCCAGTCTATTCTCGCCAATTCATGCCTCATACCGTCGAAGTTACCTTTCCTTAAGTTCAGGACCCTAGTTTCTGAATTAACTGTGTCACTCTCCACCTTAATAAAGAAATCTACCATATTATGGTCACTCTTCCCCAAGGGGCCTCGCACAACAAGATTGCTAATTATTCCCTTCTCATTACACACCACCCAGTCTAGGATGGCCAGCTCTCTAGTTGGTTCCTCGACATATTGGTCTCGAAAACCATTCATAATACACTCCAGGAAATCCTCCTCCACCGCATTGCTACCAGTTTGGTTAGCCCAATGAATATGTAGATTAAAGTCGCCCATGATAACTACTGTACCTTTATTGCACACATCCCTTATTTCTTGTTTGATGCTGTCCCCAACCTCACTACTACTGTTTGGTGGTCTGTACACAACTCCCACTAGTGTTTTCTGTCCTTTGGAAATCCGCAGCTCCACCCATACCGATTCTACATCATCCAGGCTAATGTCCCTCCTTACTATTGCATTAATTTCCTCTTTAACCAGCAACGCCACCCCGCCTCCTTTACCTTTCTGTCTATCCTTCCTAAATGCTGAATACGCTTGGATGTTGAGTTCCCAGCCTTGGTCACGCTGGAGCCATGTTTCTGTGATGCCAATTACATCATACCCGGTAACTGGAATCTGTGCAGTTAATTCGTCCACCTTATTTCGAATACTCCTCTCATTGAGGCACAGAGCCTTCAGGCTTGTCTTTTTAACCCTTTTGAATTTTGCTGTAATGTGGCCCTTTTTGTTTTTTGCCTTGGGTTTCTCTGCCCTCCACTTTTACTATTCTCCTTTCTATCTTTTGCTTCTGACTCCATTTTATTTCCCTCTGTCTCCCTGCATAGGTTCCCATCCCCCTGCCATATTAGTTTAACTCCTCCCCAACAGCACTAGCAAACACTCCCCCTCGGACATTGGTTCCGGTCCTGCCCAGGCGCAGACCGTCCTGTTTGTACTGGTCCTACCTCCCCCAGAACCGGTTCCAATGCCCCAGAAATTTGAATCCCCCTTCTGCACCACTGCTCAAGCCACATATTCATTCTACGTGTGAAACATGATGTGAAAATAGAGTATGAGAGGAAGCTTGCAAGGAACATAAAAACTGACTGCAAAAGCTTCTATAGATATGTGAAGAGAAAAAGATTAATGAAGACCAACATAGGTCCTTTGCAGTCAGAATCAGGTGAATTTATAATGGGGAACAAAGAAATGGCAGACCAATTGAACAAATACTTTGGTTCAGTCCTCACTAAGGAAGACACAAATAACCTTTCGGAAATAATTGGGGTTCAAGGGTCTAGCGAAAAGGAGGAACTGAAGGAAATCCTAATTAGTCAGCAAATTGTGTTAGGGAAATTGATGGGATTGAAGGCCGATAAATCTCCAGGGCCTGATAGGCTGCATCCCACAGTACGTCAGGAAGTGGCCCTAATAATAGTGGCAGCATTGGTGATCATTTTCCAACATTCTATTGACTCTGGATCAGTTCCTATGGACTGGAGGGTAGCTAATGTCACACCACTTTTAAAAAAGGAGGGAGAGAGAAAACAGGGAATTATAGAACAGTTAGCCTGACATCGGTCGTTGGGAAAATGTTGGAATCAATTATTAAAGATGAAATAGCAGCGCATTTGGAAAGCAGTGACAGGATCGGTCGAGTCAGCATGGATTTATGAAAGGAAAATCATGCTTGACGAATCTCCTAGAATTTTTTGAGGATGTAACTAGTAGAGTGGACAAGGGAGAACCAGTGGATGTGGTGTATTAGGACTTTCAAAAAGCTTTTGACAAGGTCCCGCACAAGAGATCAGTGTGCAAAATTAAAGCACATGGTGTTGGGGATAATGTACTGACGTGGATAGAGAACTGGTTGGCAGACAGGAAGCAGAGAGTCGGAATAAATGGGTCCTTTTCAGAATGGCAGGTAGTGACCAGTGAGGTGCCGTAGGGTTCAGTGCTGGGACCCCAGCTATTTACAAAATACATCAATGATTTAGATGAAGGAATTGAATGTAATATCTCCAAGTTTGCAGATGACACTAAGTTGGGTGGCTGTGTGAGCTGTGAGGAGGATGCTTAGAGGCTGCAGGGTGATTTGGATAGGTTAGGTGAGTGGGCAAATGCATGGCAGATGCAGTATAATGTGGATAAATGTGAGGTTATCCACTTTGGTGGCAAAAACAGGAAGACAGATTATTAGCTGAATGGTGACAGATTAGGAAAAGGGGAGGTGCAACGAAACCTGGGTGTCATGGTACATCAGTCATTGTAGTTTGGCATGCAGGTACAGTAGGTGGTGAAGAAGGCAAATGGTATAGAAACATAGGCATAGAAACATAGAAAATAGGTGCATGAGTAGGCCATTTCGGCCCTTCTAGCCTGCACCGCCATTCAATGAGATCATGGCTGAACATACAACTTCAGTACCCCATTCCTGCTTCCTCGCCATACCCCTTGATCCCCCTAGTAGTAAGGACTACATCTAACTCCTTTTTGAATATATTTAGTGAATTGGCCTCAACAACTTTCTGTGGTAGAGAATTCCACAGGTTCACCACTCTCTGGGTGAAGAAGTTTCTCCTCATCTCGGTCCTAAATGGCTTACCCCTTATCCTTAGACTGTGACCCCTGGTTCTGGACTTCCCCATTGGGAACATTGGGAACATTCTTCCTACATCTAACCTGTCTAAACCCATCAGAATTTTAAACGTTTCTATGAGGTCCCCTCTCATTCTTCTGAACTCCAGTGAATACAAGACCAGTTGATCCAGTCTTTCTTGATAGGTCAGTCCCGCCATCCCGGGAATCAGTCTGGTGAACCTTCGCTGCACTCCCTCAATAGCAAGAATGTCCTTCCTCAGGTTAGGAGACCAAAACTGTACACGCTACTCCAGGTGTGGCCTCACCAAGGCCCTGTACAACTGTAGCAACACCTCCCTGCCCCTGTACTCAAATCCCCTCGCTATGAAGGCCAACATGCCATTTGCTTTCTTAACCGCCTGCTGTACCTGCATGCCAACCTTCAATGACTGATGTACCATGACACCCAGGTCTCGTTGCACCTCCCCTTTTCCTAATCTGTCACCATTCAGATAATAGTCTGTCTCTCTGTTTTTACCACCAAAGTGGATAACCTCACATTTATCCACATTATACTTCATCTGCCATGCATTTGCCCACTCACCTAACCTATCCAAGTCACTCTGCAGCCTCCTAGCATCCTCCTCGCAGCTCACACTGCCACCCAACTTAGTGTCATCCGCAAATTTGGAGATACTACATTTAATCCCCTCGTTTAAATCATTAATGTACAGTGTAAACAGCTGGGGCCCCAGCACAGAACCTTGCGGTACCCCACTAGTCACCTGCCATTCTGAAAAGTACCCATTTACTCCTACTCTTTGCTTCCTGTCTGCCAACCAGTTCTCAATCCATGTCAGCACACTACCCCCAATCCCATGTGCTTTAACTTTGCACATTAATCTCTTGTATGGGACCTTGTCGAAAGCCTTCTGAAAGTCCAAATATACCACATCAACTGGTTCTCCCTTGTCCACTCTACTGGAAACATCCTCAAAAAATTCCAGAAGATTTGTCAAGCATGATTTCCCTTTCACAAATCCATGCTGACTTGGACCTATCATGTCACCTCTTTCCAAATGCGCTGCTATGTTCCATCATTTTACCCACTACCGATGTCAGGCTGACCGGTCTATAATTCCCTGTTTTCTCTCTCCCTCCTTTTTTAAAAAGTGGGGTTACATTGGCTACCCTCCACTCCATAGGAACTGATCCAGAGTCAATGGAATGTTGGAAAATGACTGTCAATGCATCCGCTATTTCCAAGGCCACCTCCTTAAGTACTCTGGGATGCAGTCCATCAGGCCCTGGGGATTTATCGGCCTTCAATCCCATCAATTTCCCCAACACAATTTCCCAACTAATAAGGATTTCCCTCAGTTCCTCCTCCTTACTAGACCCTCTGACCCCTTTTATATCCGGAAGGTTGTTAGTTTCCTCCTTAGTGAATACCGAACCAAAGTACTTGTTCAATTGGTCCGCCATTTCTTTGTTCCCCGTTATGACTTCCCCTGATTCTGACTGCAGGGGACTTACATTTGTCTTTACTAACCTTTTTCTCTTTACATATCTATAGAAACTTTTGCAATCCGTCTTAATGTTCCCTGCAAGCTTCTTCTCGTACTCCATTTTCCCTGCCCTAATCAAACCCTTTGTCCTCCTCTGCTGAGTTCTAAATTTCTCCCAGTCTCTGGGTTCGTTGCTATTTCTGGTCAATTTGTATGCCACTTCCTTGGCTTTAATACTATCCCTGATTTTCCTTGATAGCCACGGTTGAGCCACCTTCCCTTTTTTATTTTTACTCCAGACAGGAATGTACAATTGTTGTAGTTCATCCATGCGGTCTCTAAATGTCTGCCATTGCCCATCCACAGTCAACCCCTTAAGTATCATTCGCCAATCTATCCTAGCCAATTCACGCCTCATACCTTCAAAGTTACCCTTCTTTAAGTTCTGGACCATGGTCTCTGAATTAACTGTTTCATTCTCCATCCTAATGCAGAATTCCACCATATTATGGTCACTCTTCCCCAAGGGGCCTTGCACAACGAGATTGCTAATTAATCCTCTCTCATTACACAACACCCAGTCTAAGATGGCCTCCCCCCTAGTTGGTTTCTCGACATATTGGTCTAGAAAACCAACCCTTGTGCACTCCAGAAAATCCTCCTCCACCGTATTGCTTCCAGTTTGGTTAGCCCAATCTATGTGCATATTAAAGTCACCCATTATAACTGCTGCACCCTTATTGCATGCACCCCTAATTTCCTGTTTGATGCCCTCCCCAACATGGCCTTCATAGCTGGAGGATTTGAGTATGGGAGCAGGGAGGTCTTACTGCAGTTGTATAGAGCCTTGGTGAGGCCACACCGAGAATATTGTGTTCAGTTTTGGTCTCCTAATCTGAGGAAGGACGTTCTTGCTATTGAGGGAGTACAGCGAAAGTTCACCAGACTGATTCCCGGGATGGCAGGACTGACATATGAGGAGAGACTGGATCAACTGGGCTTGTATTTACTGGAGTTTAGAAGAATGAGAGGGGATCTCATAGAAACATATAAAATTCTGACGGGATTGGACAGGTTAGAGGCAGGAAGAATGTTCCCATTGCTGGGGAGTTCCAGAACCAGGGATCACAATCTAAGAATTAGAGGTAAGCCATTTAGGACCGAGATGAGGAGAAATTTCTTCACTCAGAGAGTGGTTAACCTGTGGAATTCGCTACCACAGAACGTTGTTGTGGCCAGTTTGTTAGATATATTCAAAAGGGAGTTAGATTTGGCCCTTACGGCCAAAGGGATCAAGGGATATGGAGAGAAAGCAGGAAAGGGGTGCTGAGGTTGAATGATCAGCCATGATCTTATTGAATGGTGGTGCAGGCTTGAAGGGCCGAATGGCCTACTCCTGCACCTAATTTCTATGTTTCTATGTTTCTAAACGTGACATGAAACCTAATGTGACCTGAAACATGATGTGACGTGAAAGGTGACATGATGTGAAATGTGACGTGAAGTGTGACTTGACATGAAATGTGGTGCAATGTGAAATATGATTTGAAATGTGATGCGATGTGAAATGTGACGTGACGTGAAATGTGATGTGACATGAAATGTGATGCAACATGAACTGTGACATCACGTAAAATGTGTGACATGATGTGAAATATGACGTGAAATGTGACGTGGCGCGAAATGTGACAAGATGTGAAATGTGACATGGTGTGAAATATGGCGTGAAATGTGACGTGAAATGTAATGTGAAATGTGATGTTAAATATCACGCAATATGAATTATGATGTGAACTGTGAAGCATCGTAAAATGGGACATGACGTGAAGCATGATGTGATGTGAAATGTGACGTGAAATGTGGTGAAACATGACGTGACATGAAATGTGGTACGACTTGAAATGTGACGTGAAATGTGATGTGAAACATGACGTGACGTGAAATGTGACGCAATGTGAAATGTGATGTGAAACGTGACGTGACGTGAAATGTGATGCGAGTGACATGTGATACGACATGAAATGTGACGTGACATGAAATGTGATGTGAAATGTGACATGAAATGTGATGTGAAATGTGGCGCACTGTGAAACGTGACATGATGTCAAATGTGACACGATGTGAAATGTAACACGATGTGAAATGTGACATGATGTGAAATGTGATGTGAAATGTGACACAATGTGAATTATGACGTGAACAGTGAAGTGACGTGAAACAGGACATGGCGTGAAGTTTGACGTGATGTGAAATGTGACGCGACATGAAATGTGACGCGATGTGAAATGTGACACGACGTGAAATGTGACGTGAGATGTGATGTGATGTAAAATGTGACGTGAAATGTTGCACGACTTGAAATGTGACACTACGTGAAACTAGATGTGAAATGTGAAGCAACGTGAAATGTGATGCAACGTGAAATGTGACATGAAATGTGACGTGAAATGCGACATGATGTGAAATGTGATGTGAAATGTGATGTGATGTGAAACGTCGCAGGATGTGAAACATGTCATGACATGGCTTAAATAAAACGTGATGACAGGATGTAAAACGTGATGTGAAATGTGTCACAATATGAGACATGACGCAACGTGACATGTGGCATGATGTAAAATGTGACGCGATTTAAAATGTGATGTGACGTAAATGTAATGCATCACTCTGCAATTGGCCTGCTAACAGAGAGTGATGCTCGTAAGAAACTCAGTGTAAACTACAGGACCAGTGATTTCCTGAGATCCGCCCCTGTGAGCAATGGATTGCAGAATCACTGCGACTGTTTTTGAAGTTAGTGTTGGAGCACAGTAGGAGACCAATGGTGGAAATGGCATTGGGAAGGGAAGTTGAAATGGAGATTACACTTGGGAAAGAATTGGAATGTTTGATTTGCATTTGGTCTCCCCAATGCATTAAGCTGTCTTTTCTCTGTTGGAAGGTTGATAGTTCTGCTGTGTATTTGCAGCATTTTCTGTTTTTTTTCTATTTCATTATTCTGTCATGTCAGCTCACAATAACAGCCCCAAGACCCATCCAACAACATATATTAAACTGTTCTTTCTCTGGATGTCTGTAACTGTATCTATGCTGACTGTTGCTCCAACTAAGTGAACGACAGTCAGTAATCTTGGTTTGTGCCACAATCGGTAATTCTTGTTAAGGTCATATCCCTTCAGATTTTTCCAGACAAATTGAAGCTGATGTTCAGAGAGCTCTGTTGCAATAACATCTGGTTTTAAAGGTTTGACAAACTTATTTTACTTTGAGGAGAGCCAAACCTCAAGACAAAAACCTGGCCGGCTGGCCAACACATAGCCTACCGCTGCACGTGATCGTTTATATTTACACACATGTTTGAACACTTGCCAAACCTATTGGAAGCTGGCTCTCTCTAGTGCATTACTCATTATTGGAATATTCATCATGGTAATTTGGGGGAAAAAACAATATGCTGTCTTCAGTCCACAGAGGAGACTTTTGGCATTAAAGCAATAATAAATGATATACTGCCAGAAAGGAACAGAGCTAGTGATGTTAAACATTAGGAAAATGATACAGCGATGTATGAATTTTATAGAAAGGAGATGGAATAGGATGGTACAAATTAATGTTTTTATTGTATAACCTATTGAATGCAGTCAGATTTTCTGAATTTGTTCCATTAAATACTTATGAATAATTCATGAAGTTAAAGAATCTCACAGCGTTATTTGCCTTGAGGATGTCTGCAACCAGTAAGTATCTCTTTTCCTCTCTGCTCTGCTCCTCCCGCTCCCGTTCTTTCTCTCAATCTGTCTCTCTCCTGCTCACCTTGTCCCCCGCTCATCTTTCTACTGTTTCAGACCATTCATTTCATCTTCCTGACTTTCTGAATAAAACATTGTGGACTTAAATAGTTAATGTATGTATGGGTCAGTGGGTTGAAAACCTCTTAAGCCATGGCGGCAGCATTGGTTTGCCATCTAACGCTAGTAATTTAGCTTTTCTATTTTTTCCTTTTACGTCTTTTGCTTGCATGTGAAATGAATTCCAAACATTGGCAGGCTGATCGCATTAGCATATGTTTATCGCACAAGCTCAAGATAATTACTATCCAGCAGCAATACGCACATTAATAATTGTTGTGGTTGAAGGAGATGTCACGGCAGTGGCAGCAGCCTTTCAGCCTCAGCTAAGTGACATTTTGATTTCCTGTCACTTGGCCTGAGCGGATAATGGAAGTAATAATAAAGAGCCATGCTGTGGTTTGCAGTTTGTCTCTGATTTGAGTAGTAAAGATGTTTTCAATCAATCCCATTTTGGTAAACTAGCATGCCTCCAATTCAAGGCTCAATGCTGTCTGTGCAGTTAAGAAAATTGCACTTGAGCGATAAATATAAACTGAACAAATAGGCCACAAGTGTACTTTTACTGGATATGACAGTCTTCCGCCGCCTTCGTTTCCATGTCTACCTTTTCGGCCAGGAGACATCCTCCCTGCACGTCAGATCGCCTTCTCCTGTCTTCAGTGATCCTAATCCTCTTGGTTCCCTCCCCCAACCGCCTACGCTATCCTGATCTTTTCATTGAGATATGGGCCATGTCAGTGTCTACCCTACTTTCATTCATTGTAATCTATCTCCTTCTGAATCCTTGTTCTCTCAGGTCCAGTCCAACATCATTATCAAACCTACTATCAAAGTGTGCACTGTTGCTGCATGGCAGAAGGACCCCACCTTGCTAGCCTCTTGAGCATCCCCAATTTTAATCACTCCACCATTGGCGGCTGTGCTTTCAGCTGCCTAGGCGCAAAGCTCTGGAATTCCCTCCCTAAATCTCTCCGCCTCTCTACCTCTCTTCCCTCCCCTTCTTTAAGACGCTCCTTAAAACCTACCTCCCATCTGCCCTAATATCTCTTTTTGTGGCTTGTGTCAAATTTTGTTTAATAATGCTCCTCTGAAGCGTCAACATAAGAACATAAGAAATAGGAGCAGGAGTAGGCCACCTGGCTCCTCGAGCCTGCTCTGCCATTTAATATCATGGCTAATCTGATCATGGACTCAGCTCCACTTCCCTGTCCGCGCCCCATAACCCTTTACTCCCTTATCACTCAAAAATCTGTCCACCTCCGTCTTAAATATATTCAATGACTCAGCCTCCACAGCTCTCTGGGGCAGAGATTTCCAGAGATTTACAACCCTCTGAGAGAAGAAATTCCTCCTCATCTCAGTTTTAAATGGGCGGTATTTATTCTGAGACTATGGGGGCCGCCGCTGACTGCCGTCCACTCCTGCCGCCATTCCTCGCAAAGATCCACCCAGTGCCACTTTCGAGGTGGCCTGGAGCGGGAGGGAGGGGAGAGCCGCCGGGAACCGCCCGCTGACGTCAGCGGACGGACGAATGGCGCAATTGAGCTCCCGCCCGCGGAGCTCCCAGATTCCTGTGGGTGGGAGTCGGCGACAGAATGGGAGTACAGGTTGGTCTGTCCCCGACGGTAAGTCTGAAGAAACTGAAAAAAAGGTAAGTGAACATTTTAAAATCTTTTTTCAACAGCGACTTAACTGCATGTGGTCCCCTGAAGGTCTTCGGATAGCTTTTGTATTTTTTATTTGTGATTTTTTCTTTTCAGGTCTTTGACCCTCCATGGGCCCAACTCCATCCTCGGTGGCACTTGGGCGGCAAGTGCCTCTGCCGCCGAGAATGTGACCTCACACCCACTGCCACCCAGATTGGCGGCGTACTTCTTCCATTTGCCACCCGCCGACCTTCGAGGAAACTTCTTCATGAATATCCGGTAACTCGGCGGCCATCAGCGGCACTTTGGGCGGGCAGCGGCCTTGCTGAAAATCGGGCCATATGTCCCCTAGTTTTAGTTTCCACTATGAGTGGAAATATCCTCTCTGCATCCACCTTGTTGAGTCCCCTCATTATCTTATATGTTTCAATAAGATCACCTCTCATTCTTCTGAACTCCAATGTGTAAAGGCCCAACCTACTCAACCTACCCTCATAAGTCAACCCCCTCATCTCTGGAATCAACCTAGTGAACCTTCTCTAAACAGCTCCTAATGCAAGTATATCCTTCCTTAAATACAGAGACCAAAACTGTACACAGTACTTCAGGCGTGGCCTCACTAATACCCTGCACAGTTGTAGCAGGACTTCTCTACTTTTATCCTCTATCCCCCTTGCAATAAAGGCCAACATTCCATTTGCCTTTCTGATTACTTGCTGTATCTGCATACTAGCTTTTTGTGTTTCATGCACAGGGGCTCCCAGGTCCCTCTGTACTGCAGCACTTTGCAATTTTTCTCCATTTAACTTATAATTTGCTTTTCTATTTTTTCTGCCAAAGGGGATAACCTCACATTTTCCCACATTATACTCCATCTGCCAAATTTTTGCCCACTCACTTAGCCGGTCTATAACCCTTTAAAGATTTTTTGTGTCCTCCTCACAATTTGCTTTCCTGCCCATCTTTGCATCATCAGCAAACTTGGCTACATTACACTCGGTCCCTTCATCCAAGTCATTAATATAGATTGTAAATAGTTGAGGACCCAGCATCAATCCCTGCGTCACCCCATTAGTCACTGTTTGCCAACCAGAAAATTACCCATTTTTCCCGCCTCTCTGTTTTCTGTTTGTTAGCCAATCCTCAATCCATGCTAATATATTACCCCCAACCCCGTGAGCTTTTATCTTGTGCAGTAACCTCTTATGTGCCAACTTATCGAATGCCTTCTGGAAATCCAAATACACCACATCCACTGGTTCCCCCTTATCCACCCTGCTCATTACCTCCTTAAAGAACTCCAGCAAATTTGTCAAACATGATTTCCCTTTCATAAAACCATGCTGACTCTGCTTGATTGAATCATGCTTTTCTAAATGTCCTGCTACTGCTTTCTTAATAATGGACTCCATCATTTTCCCAATGACAGATGTTAGGCTAACTGATCTATAGTTTCCTGCTTTTTGTCTGCCTACTGTCAACAAGGGCAGATGTCGATGACGAAGTCCAACATCACCTTCAGTGTGCCAGTGCAGCCTTCGGTCGCCTGAGGAAGAGGGTGTTTGAAGACCAGGATCTCAAACCTTGCACCAAGCTCATGGTCTACAGAGCAGTAGTGATACCCGTCCTCCTATGTGCTTCAGAGACATGGACTATGTACAGCAGGCACCTGAAAGCACTGGAGAAATAGTACCAATGCTGCCTCCGCAAGATCCTGCAAATCTATTGGCAGGATAGATGCACCAATGTCAGTGTTCTCGCTCAGCCCAACATCCCCAGCATCAAAACTTTGACCACGCTCGATCAACTCCGATAGACGGGCCACATTGTCCGCATGCCCGATACTAGACTCCCAAAACAAGCGCTCTACTCAGAGCTCCAACATGACAAGCGAGTCCCAGGTGGGCAGAAGAAATGCTTCAAGGACACCCCCAATGCCTCCTTGAAAAAGTGCAACATCCCCACCGACACCTGGGAATCCCTGGCCCAAAACCGCTCAAAGTGGAGGAGAAGCATCCGGGAAGGTGCCGAACACCTCGAGTCTCTTCGCCCCGAGCAAGCGGAAGCCAAGCACAAACAGCAGAAGGAGCGCACGACAAACCAAGCACCCCACTCACCCGTCCCTCCAACCACTGTCTGCCCCACCTGTGACAGAGACTGTAGGTCCCGCATTGGACTCATCAGTCACCTGACAACTCATATTAGTGTGGAAACAAGTCATCCTCGACTCCGAAGGACTGCCTAAGAGAAAAGAAGCGTTTACTACATTAAAGGCACTATATAAAGACAAGCTGTTGCTGTTGTTGTTGCTACTGAGGCTGAACATCAGCTCCTCCACTCTCTCGCCAGACCACGGTCCCACTAATGTACATGAAGCTATCATTTACCAGAATGTTACTGATCTCATTTCCGTTGGGGCATTTCCCACTGTCTGCAACTTCATAGTTTCCCATCCCTGCACAGCCCAATTCTACTTCTTCCTCAAGATACTTAAACAGAACTGTCCCAAAAGATCAATCATTTCAGCCTGCTCCTGGCCCATCAAATTAATTTACTCTTATCTTGACTCCATTTTTGCACCGCTTGTCCCTACCCACATACATTTCTAATTCATCTGGCATCCTCTGTCACTTTAATGAATTACGTTTTTCTCAACCCAAACCAATGTTCCCTCTAACTTTATTTTGGCAGCGCAGCCTATTCAAAGTTTCGCGCACGCGTGTTTTTTCCATTTAAAAGCCGGTTCACTGCCGGCTGGGCTGGACCTCCAGAGCACTGCAGGGCCATGCAGCTCAAAGGGAACATTTCCCCAAATCCTCTCCTTTTTACTGTGAACGTACAGTCCTTTAATCCCTCTAATCCTCACAAGGATGGGCCCTCTGCTTTTACCACGAACAGCAACCCACCCAGCCTCTACCCACCACTATCCTTCTCTACCTGGCTGAACTTATTCTTACCTTGAACAACTTCTCCTTTAACGCTGCACACTTCCTCCAGATAAAAGGTGTCACTTTTGGGAACCTGATGGATCATAGTTTTGCTGGTCTTTTTTTATAGATATTTTAAATAATCTTGTTCCAGTCCTACTCAGATCCTTTCCCTGACATCTTTTTCCATTACTTTGATGACTGCGTTGGTGCTGCGTCCTACTTTCACCCTCACCTCTAACAGTTTATTGGCTATGCTTCTAATTTCCGCCCATCCTTTGTCTTTATGTGGTCCATCTCAGTTTCTCCAGGGGCAATTTTAACTCTCCCCACCTAGCGGAAACTGAGCGGGCGGGCAGTTAAAATCGGCCAGGAGACTTACCTACTGACGTTATTCACCGGCCCTACTCTCTTCTATTTTCTATCTGTTGCTCACGGTGCAGTCTCCTCTACAATGGGCATACTGAATGTAATTTAGGTGACCACTTTGCTGAAGAGTACAAGCCTAAACTCAATTTTGCATCCCACTGCCACCCTGACCTCTCCATCTATGGCTTTCTACCCTGTTCCAATGAAGATCAATGAAATCTTTCTATCAGACAGTTTGCAGCCCTACATCTTTTTTCTTCTGCTAAACTGCCAGATTCTGTTCCAATTTGCCAGCTTTTCCCGTTTCCATTTTAGATCTACTTTACTCCTGCCATTTTAGTTATCTATCTTTTAAATATCTTTTGGGTAGAAATTCGGGAGTGCCCCATTTGGGGAGCTAACTTTTTTAAAAGGTGCTAAGGATTTTCAACTTTAAAAACATTTGGGGTTTGTGTTCCAGGAAGGAAGTGCAGTGCTAAATTTTCATTCCTGAAACACAAAGCCCAGGCGGGGCAATAGTTGTGCAGCACTGCACAGTGGGCCATGCAGCGCTACTGCTTTCGGAGGCTCCTTCCTGTAGGATTCACAAAATTCTGGGACCCCAACTCAAGGGACATGTGTCTGGAATTTAAAAGGGAACTGTGTTAGGCTTTTGGAGGAGAAATGTGGACAGAAATATCTCACTATTAGGCGCCTTTGGACTAAACTAGGGCCTTTTAGAGTGAGTTTGGACATTTTAAATTGTATGCAGGGTCTGCATAGGGCTGCTAAACCACCTGGGAGGCAGGCCCCAGGGAGACATTAGCAGTCTAACAAAAGCCCACTTACCAGGAACCCAGATACATACATATTTTAATTGTTCTTAAAACGGCTGTACAGAAAAACCCTGGCATCAGCAAAACACACGATGGACAGTATCAAGACCTGATTACATTCGAACAGCACCAATCCAAAATCCCATCAGCACCTTTGGGAATCTTGTATCATGTTAATGCTCAATCAGCCCACCAAAATTCTCACAAAAGGATCACATTAGAGTTAATCAGCCTGCCAAAAATGCACAAAAGCAGTCATCAAAAATCAATTGTGTACCCAAGTTTTGGCACATAAGTTTTAAGCAGCCTCTCAGGTATAACTGGGGGCCTTGCTGGTAGCTTGGTGATAACGCTTGGGCTGAGGAAACACTTTTGAAGAAACGTACCCGAGAGCACTCTGGAAAAGCACTTGGACTCTGGGCTCTTTGACTCTGGCTTTGAAACACGAGGTTGCAGCAACGTAACAAGAAGAACCTAACAAGAAGCCTCGGAGTCACTGAAAAACCAACAATCATCCAGCGCAGACTCAAGAAAAAAACTTATTTACCATCAAAACGTCGACCAGTGCTAATACTGAAGTCACCGCAACCAGCCAAAGAATCCACAAGATTGAGGAGAGAGAAAGCAGTGTGCAACTGGTCTAAACTGTGGAGAAATCCTTTGGTGAGCATAGTCCCTGCAATTTCAGAGCCTAACTTAGTTAGTGTAGTGGTGGGAGGTGGGTTTTGCTTTCGTACGCCTTGGTGAAAATGTTGACAATGACTTGGCGTTCAGCCTCTGAATGTGCGCAGACGCAAGCGTCGTCTGCGTAATGTAGTTCGAGGATGGGACAATCTTAGAAACATAGAAACATAGAAAATAGGTGCAGGATCAGGCCATTCGGCCCTTCGAGCCTGCACCACCATTCAATATAACAATGGCTGATCATGCAACTTCAGCACCCCACTCCTGCCTTCTCTCCATACCCCCTGATCCCTTTAGCCGTAAGGGCCACATCTAACTCCCTTTTGAATATATCTAACGAACTGGACTCAACAACTTTCTGTGGTAGAGAATTCCACAGGTTCACAATTCTCTGGTTGAAAAAGTTTCTCCTCATCTCGGTCCTATATGGCTTACCCCTTATCCTTAGACTGTGATCCCTTGTTCTGGACTTTCCCAACATCGGGAACATTCTTCCTGCATCTAACCTGTCCAATCCCGTCAGAATTTTATATGCTTTTATGAGATCCCCTCTCATTCTTCTAAATTCCAGTGAATATAAGCCTAGTCGATCTAATCTTTCTTCATATGTCAGTCCTACCATCCCGGGAATCAGTCTGGTGAACCTTCGCTGCACTCTCTCAATAGCAAGAATGTCCTTCCTCAGATTAGGTGACCAAAACTGCACACAACGCTCAAGGTGTGGTCTCACCAAGGTGTGTGCCCTGTACAACTGCAGCAAGACCTCCCTGCTCCTTTACTCAAATCCTCTCGCTCAGAAGGCCAACATGCCATTTGCTTTCTTAACTGCCTGCTGCACCTGCATGCCTACTTTCAATGACTGATGTACCATGGTCTTGTTGCACCTCCCCTTTTACTAATCTGTCACCATTCAGATAATAATCTGCCTTCCTGTTTTTGCCAGCAAAGTGAATAACCTCACATTTATCCACATTATACTGCATCTGCCATTCGTTTGCCCACTCACCTAACCTGTCCATGTCACCCTGCAGCCTCTTAGCATCCTCCTCACAGCTCACACTGCCACCCAGCTTAGTGTCATATGCAAACTTGGAGATATTACATTCAATTCCTTCGTCTAAATCATTAATATATATTGTAAATAGCTGGGGTCCCAGCACTGAACCTTGCGGTACCCCACTCGTCACTGCCTGCCATTCTGAAAAGGACCCATTTATTTCCACTCTTTGCTTCCTGTCTGCCAACCAATTCTCTATCCAATTCAATACATTACCCCCAATCCCATGTGCCTTAATTTTGCACGCTAATTTATTGTGTGGGACCTTGTCAAAAGCCTTTTGAAAGTCCAAATACACCACATCAACTGGTTCTCCCTTACCCACTCTACTAGTTACATACTCAAAAAATTCTAAAAGATTTGTCAAGCATGATTTTCCTTTCATGCTGACTTGGACCGATCCTGTCACTGCTTTACAAATGTGTTGCTATTACATCTTTAATAATTGATTCCAGAATGTTCCCGACTATGGATGTCAGGCTAACCGGTATGTAATTCACTGCTTTCTCTCTCGCTCCTTTTTAAAAAAGTGATGTTACATTAGCTACTCTCTAATCTATAGGAACCGATCCAGAGTCTATGGAATGTTGGAAAATGACCACCAATACTATTTCTGGGGCCACTTCTTTAAGTACTCTGGGATGCAGACTATCAGATCCTGGGGATTTATCAGCCTTCAATCCCATCAATTTCCCTAGCACCATTTCCTGACTAATAAGGATTTCCCTCAATTCTCTCAGTTCCTCCTTCTCAATAGGCCCTCCGTCCCCTAGTATTTTTGGGAGGTTACTTGTGTCTTCCTTAGTGAAGACAGAATCAAAGTATTTGTTCAATTGGTCTGCCATTTCCTTGTTCCCCATTATGAATTCACCTGATTCTGACTGCAAAGGACCTACATTAGTCTTCACTAATCTTTTTCTCTTCAGATATCCATAGAAGCTTTTGCAGTAAGTTTTTATGTTTCCTGTACGCTTACTCTCATACTCTATTTTCCCCCTCCTAATTAAAGCCTTAGTCCTCTTTTGCTGAATTCTAAATTTCTCCCAGTCCTCAGGTTTGCTGCTTTTTCTGGCCAATTTATATGCCTCTTCCTTGGATATAACACTGTCCCTAATTTCCCTTGTTAGCCACAGTTGAGCCACCTTCCCCATTTTATTTTTACACCAGACAGGGATGTACAATTGTTGTAGTACATTCATGTGATCTTTAAATGTCTTTAAATGCCATTGCTTATCTACTGTCAACCCTTTAAGTATCATTCGCCAGTCTATCCTAGCCAATTCACGTCTCATACCATCGAAGTTACCTTTCTTTAAGTTCAGGGCCCTAGTCTCTGAATTAACTGTATCATTCTCCACCTTAATGAAGAATTCTACCATATTATGGTCACTCTTCCCCAAGGGGCTTTGCACGACAAGATTGCTAATTAATCCTCTCTCATTACACAAGACCCAGTCTAGGATGGCCTGCTCTCTAGTTGGTTCCTCGACATATTGGTCAAGAAAACCATCCCTTATAAACCAGGAAATACCCCTCCACAGTATTGCTACCAGTTTGGTTAGCCCAATCTATATGTAGATTAAAGTTATTGTGTTCCGAACACAGATGAGGCTGCACACAGGGAGGTTAAAGTAACTGTGACCTCAGTCTTTAATAAGACACTCCAGAGTGAGGAACAGGCCTTAGGGGCCGGCTTATATACAGTGCTCCCAAGGGATGCTGGGATCCCTTAGGACTTCAGGGGATGAGCTCCCAGGTGGCGAAACATGAGAGTGTATGCTTTACAGATACACAACATCACTCCCCCGCCAAAGTCAAAGTGAAAACTATTTACAAGGTAAGGCGGTCGGAAGCCTTTCTTTCCCTGGTGGACCGCCTCGGTACAAATGGTCCTGTAGTGAGAAATAATTAATAGTTACTTTATAATCGCCGCAAATCCTGACCGTGCCATCACTTTTGAGTACTGGAACAATCGGGCTGGCCCACTCGCTGAATTCCACTGGGGAGATGATGCCCTCGCATTGCAGCCTGTCCAGCTCGATTTCCACTCTCTCCCTCATCATGTGAGGTACCGCTCACGCCTTGTGGTGAATGGGTCGTGCCCCTGGGACCAAGTGGATCTGCACCTTCGCCCCGGAAAAGTTTCCAATGACTGGCTCAAAAAGGGAAGGAAATTTTTTAAGAACCTGGGTACATGAGGTCTCATCGACATGTGATCGCGCTCGGATGTCATCCCAGTTCCAGCGGATTTTGCCCAGCCAGCTCCTTCCAAGCAGTGTGGGGCCATCGCCCGGGACAATCCAGAGTGGCAGTTCATGCACCGTGTCCTCGTAGGTGACCTTGACCATGGTCCTGCCCAGGACAGTGATAAGCTCTTTGGTGTACGTTCTCAGTTCCGTTTAGATGGGGCTCAGGGCTGGTCTGAATGTCTTGTTGCACCACAGTCTCTCAAACATCTTTTTACTCATGATGGATTGGCTAGCGCCAGTGTCCAGTTCCATGGCTACAGGTAAGCCATTCAATTTTATGTTTAACATTATAGGTGGACATTTCGTCGAAAATGTGTGCACCCCGTGTACCTTAACATCTGCCTCCTCTCTCTGAGGCTCGAAATTGCTTTGATCCACCATGAACCGATCTTCCTCTGCCATGTGGTGGTTAGCAGGTTTTGCAGAGCTTGCAATTCGTTTGCAAGCTCATTGGAGATGCCCCATTGTTCCACAGCTCTTGCAAACATACCCTTTGAAGCGGCATGAATAGGTTGAATGGAAGCCTCCACAATGCCAACAATGTGTGAATTGCCTTGCATTCATCCTTTGCTGGGGACTCTGAGTCATTTGGGTCACCTGAGGCCTGCTGGCAGTTGCAGACTCCTGGTTTCTGCCTGTACATTTCTGCTCGCAAACACAGTTCCAGTTAATTTATGAACATTGCTAGCACTTGTGTGCTGAGAGATTTGTTTGGTGTTATCACTAGTGGACACAAACGCCTGTGCTATCGCAATGGCCTTACTGAGGGTCGGTGTCTCTACAATCAAAAGTTTGATGGATTGGCTAGCGCCAGTAGGTTGGCGCAGGATGGTCTCGTGGCCAATGCCCAGTACAAAAAAGTCTCTGAGCATTTGCTCCAGGTAGCCATCAAACTCACATTGTCCTGCAAGTCGCTTTAGCTTGGCGACGTAGCTCGCCACTTCCTGACCTTCAGATCGCTGGTACGTGTGGAACTGATACCTCGCCATCAGCATGCTTTCCTTCGGATTAAGATGCTCGTGAACCAGTGTACACAACTCCTCATACGACTTATCTGTGGGTTTCACCGGAGCCAGAAGATTCTTCATGAGGCTGTAGGTCGGTGCCCCGCAGACTGTGAGGAGGACCGCTCACCTTTTTGCAGCGCTTCCTTCTCCATCCAGCTCGTTAGCTACAAAGTACTGGTCTAGCCATTCGACATAGGCTTCCCAGTCCTCACCCTCCAAGAACTTCTCCAGGATGCCCACAGTTTTCTGCATCTTTGCGTTGGATTCGTATTCTCGTTGCCAGTTATTGTGTTCCTAACACAGATGAGGCTGCACACAGGGAGGTTAAAGTAACAGTGACCTCAGTCTTTAATAAGACACTCCAGAGTGAGGAACAGGCCTGAGGGTCCGGCTTATATACAGTGTTCCCAAGGGATGCTGGGATCCCTTGCTACTTCAGGGGATGAGCTCCCTGGTGGTGGAACATGGGAGTGCATGCTTTTCAGATACACAACAAAAGTCACCCATGATAACTGCTGTACCTTTATTGCATGCATCCCTAATTTCCTGTTTGATGCCATCCCCAACCTCACTACTACTGTTTGGTGGTCTGTGCACAACTCCCACTAACGTTTTCTGCTCTTTGGTGTTTCACAGCTCTACCCATATAGATTCCACATCACCCAAGCTAATGTCCTTCCTTACTATTGATTTAATCTCCTCTTTAACCAGTAACACTACCACACCTCCTTTTCCTTTCTGTCTATCCTTCCTGAATATTGAATACCCCTGGATGTTGAGTTCCCAGCCTTGGTCATCCTGGAGCCATGTCTCCATAATCCCAATTACATCATATCCGTTAACAGCTATCTGCGCAGTTAATTCATCCACCTTATTATGAATGCTCCTCGCATGGAGACTCAGAGCCTTCAGGCTTGTTTTTTTAACACTCTTTGTCCTTTTCGAATTATGTTGTAACATGGCCCTTTTTGATTTTTGCCCTTGATTTCTCTGCCCTCCACTCTTACTTTTCTCCTTCCTATCTTTTGCTTCTGCCCCCTTTTTACTTCCCTCTGCCTGTCTGCATAGATTCCCATCCCCCTGCCATATTAGGTTAAACCCTTCCCAACAGCACGAGCAAACACTCAGCCAAGGACATCGGTTCCGGTCCTGCCCAGGTGCAGACCATCCGGTTTGTACTGGTCCCACCTCCCCCAGAACCGGAATTTGAATCCCTCCCCCTTGCACCTTTGGACCTGGCCTGGAGGCGACGAAGGTTGAACAGGTTCCCACTGGTTCTATAGTTTAGTTCCGCTCCAGTGGGGAGCTTGTTGAGTGTGACGTGGAGCATTGCAGCGAGGAAGATCGAGAAGAGGGTTGGCACGATGATGCAGCCCTACTTGACCCCGGTTCAGACGTTGATTGGGTCTGTGATGGATTCGTTGGTCAGGATCACGGCCTGCATGTCATCATGGAGCAGGCGGAGGATGGCGACAAACTTTTGGGGCCAGCTGAAATGGAGGAGAACGCTCCATCGTCCCTCACTGTTAACAGTGTCAAAGGCCGTAGTAAAATCAAAGAAGGTCATGTACAAGGGTTGGTGCTGTTCCCTGCATTTCTCTTGCAGTTGTCGCGCCGTAAAGATCATGTCCGTTGTATCCCGTAGTGGATGGAATCCGCACCTCCCAAAACCATGACCTCTACCACCTAGAAGGACAAGAGCAGTAGGCGCATGGGAACACCATCACCTCCAAATTCCCCTCCAAGACATACACCATCCTGACTTGGAAGTATATCGCCGTTCCTTCATCGTCGCTGGGTCAAAATCCTGAACTCCTCCCTAACAGCCCTATGGAAATACCTTCACCACATGGACTGCAGCAGTTCAAGAAGGAGGCTCCTCACCACCTTCTCCAGTGTGATTAGGGTTGGGCCTAATCAGTGATAAATGTTGGCCTTGCCAGTGATGCCTACATCCCATGAATGATTTTTTTTTAATTACGAGAAGCTTTCCATTCTACTATTAATTTTATTTTTCATTTGCTGGAAATCAAATGTAATTACTATTTGCATTCTGGTTACATAATACATTCCTTTCTGTGTTTTAACTGTTCAGTTCAGTACACTCTGTTTCTGCTGTGACCCTTACTCCACTGCAAGGCGTTCTTGAAGGTAATACAATTTTTAAAATTAATCTCTGAGATTTCCAGTGGTCTGTGTAATGAATTACTTAGTATGGCCACAAGGCAGTTGAAAAACAACACAAATCTGTTCAGTGACAATTGTATTAGTCCTTCCGTAAGATGAATCTAATGCAATTTATAACACTTGTGTAGTGAAATGGCAGTGGATATAACAATCATATTTTTACAACAGTGACACTACACTGATAAAGTACACAGCTGAGTTTTGTGGGCTACAATAAGTACAAATGTGATTACTAAAATTATTGTTTAATTCTATAAATATACAACAAGTATTATAAATAGAATATACTCTGGCTCCTAGTGAGATAGGATTACTATTGCCATTTGCGAGGCTGGCCAGAACCCAATCATAACGTTGTCACTCACATCTTATCTGCTCAGCCTTACTTATGGGCATGTTTCCTATAAATCATGCTGGTTATTTCAGATATATTTTTCTGTATATGTTATTCTGCAACAAATCAATGTGCTACACAGCACTCCTTTTGATAAATATTATATTAAATGATTCTCCAAAAGCACTATGGCCAGAATGTCTTTTCCTTTCCTGTCACAGGTCTGGGATATTCAGGTGGTCCATTATACTTCACTTACAACCCATTAAGTTGCCCACAAAATTGGCCATTTGTTTCATCTCATTTCTATTATAGGAAAAGATGGAGCTCAATATTTATACTGGCTTCATGATTCCTTCATGAAAGAAGTAGTATGTGGAGCTGAAATGTGCTTTATGCCTGAACCACCCATCCCTGTGGCACCCCACTATCTTCTCTCTCTTTATTATTTTTTTAGTTGTCCTTTGCAGCTTACTAAAAATTTCCCAGTTCTCTTGCCTTCCACTATTCTTTGCAACATTGTATGCCTTTGTTTTCAATTTGATACCATCCTTTACTTCCTTGGTTAGCAACGGATGGTTCATCCTTCTCTTAGAGTCTTTCTTTCTCACTGGAATATATCTTTGCTGAGAGTTATGAAATATCTCCATAAATGTTTGCCACTGCTTATCCACCGTTTTATCCTTTAATCTATTTTCCCAGTCCACTTTAGGCAGTTCTGCCTTCATATCTTTGTAATTGCCTTTATTTACGTTCAGGATGGGTGGCTGGTGGGGGGGGAGCGGGGCGGGGGGGGCTGGTGGAGGTGCTGCATGGTGTGTGGTGCGGGCATGAGCCAGGGATGTAACTAGGTTATGGTAATAACCTGACCAACTAAAAGCAGGTGTACCTTGACCTGGACAGGTGGCATACACTTCTGGTGTGGTCCATCTGCCCAGCTCTCAGGCAATATTGGAGTCAACGGATGCACAACATTTTTAAACAGGTGGTTTTGTGCAATACAATTTTGTTAGTGGAGATAGCAAAATAATCAGCTTCTTCAATACAACCCAGAATAGCCCCTTAATACTTCTCAAGCACCTATCCAGCAATTCAACCAGTATAGATGACAAAAAATTAATCTGGCTGTAAAGTATTCAATATGTTTGAAAAATGGTTGAGTCAAGGTAATCAAACATTGTTCACAGGCTAGTGAACTGTATGATGGGGATCTTGCAGTACGTTTTTGGTGGGGTATAATCATAGAATAATTGAAAAATAACAACACAGAAGGAGGCCATTTGGCCCATCGTGTCTGTGCCAGTCGAAAAAAAGCTACCTTCCAGCACTAGGTCCATAGCCCTGTAAATTATGACTCTTTAAGTGCATATCCAAGTACTTTTTAAATGTGATGAGGGTTTTTGATCTACCATCCTTTCAGGCAGTGAGTTCCACCATCCTCTGGGTAAAGACATTTTTCTTCATCTCCCTCTAATCCTTCTACCAATTACTTTAAATCTATGCCTTCTGGTTATTGACCCCTCTGCTAAGGGAAATAGGTCCTTCCCATCCACTCTATTTAGGCTCTTCGTAATTTTGTAGGTCTCAATTAAATAGCCCCTCAGCCTTCTCTGTTCTAAGGAAAACAACTACAGCCTATCCAATCTTTCCTCATAGCTAAAGTTTTCCAGTCCTGGCAACATCCTTGTAAATCTCCTCTGCACCCTTTCTAGTGCAATCACATCTTTCCTGTAATCTGGTGACCAGAACTGTATGCAGTACTCAAGCTGTGGCCTAACTAGTGTTTTATACAGTTCTAGCATATGGCATCCCTCAGCAAAACACAGAAGCTAGGTACATAGAGATACCAAAGTAGAGCACAAGACCTCTTTGTCCACCCTTGCATTCATTGCAGCCATTCCCTATCCTGGGTGAGTTCTGTCCACATCAATATTGTTTTGTACTCTGTAACTTCTGTGCTTTTTTATACAGCTTTAACAACTGGGCAGATTTTACTGTTCCTCGGCCTGCATTTATTGGATCACATGGATGCAGTGCATAGAGGAAAACAGGATGAGAGTGAGCAGATGCTTGTAAGAAAGCCCCCTGATTTTCCATCCATTTAAAGATGTGCATACCTAAACTCTTAAATCTCTGTGCTCTTCTTCTTTTAAAATTTGGCTATTTAGTATATATTTCCTGTCCTTATTCTTCCTTCCAAAATGTATCACCTCACATTTTTCCACATTAAATTTCAGCAATCATCTTTCCACTTAATCTACTAGCCTATTTATGTCATCCTGAAGTCCACTTCAGAGTTAAGCACACTCCATTTTTTTGTGATGTCTGCAAATTTCTCCGTACCTCAATCCAAATCATCTATATGTATTGAGAAGAGCAGTGGTCCTATGAATGAGTAGGGATACCACTGTTCATATCCCTCAATCTATCTGGCCGATCCCAAAAGTTAAAAAGAAATTCTTGCAGTACTTTATTTCTCATAACACTCAATTGTTTCTTCTGCCAAATATTTATTTGTCAACACCATCCACATCACTATCTCCGGAAATGTGTTCCTTATATTCACCACCCCTTTGTTTAAATTCCCTGGACCTGATACCTTACATCCTAGGGTCTTAAGAAAAGTGGCTGCAGAGATAGTGGATACATTGGTTATAATCTACCAAAATTCCCTGGATTTTGGGGTGGTCCCAGCAGATTGGAAAACCTCAAATGTAACGCCCCTTTTTAAAAAAGGAGGTAGACAAAAAGCAGGAAACTATAGACCAGTTAGCTTAACGTCTGCCGGGAAAATGCTGGAGTCCATTAATAAGGAAGCAGTAGTGGGACATTTGGAAAAGCATGATTCAATCAAGCAGAGTTAGCATGGTTTTATGAAAGGGAAATCATGTTTGACAAATTTGCTGGAGTTCTTTGAGGATGTTACATCTTTGAGGATGTAACGAGCAGGGTGGATAAGGGGGAACCAGTGGATGTGGTGTATTTGGATTTCCAAATAAGGTACCACATAAGAGGTTATTGCACACGATAAAAGCTCTTGAGGTTGGGGGTAATATAAGAATACAAGAAATAGGAGCAGGAGTAGGCCAGTTGGCCCCTCGAGCCTGCTCCACCATTCAATAAGATCATGGCTGATCTGATCATGGATTCAGCTCCACTTCCCTGCCCGCTCGCCATAACCCTTTATTCCCTTATCGCTCAAAAATCTGTCTATCTCCGCTTTAAATATATACAATGACCCAGCCTCCACAGCTCTCTGGGGCAGAGAATTCCATAGATTTACAACCTTCTAAGAGAAGAAATTTCTCCTCAACTCAGTTTTAAATGGGCGGCCCCTTATTCTAAGACTGAGGACTAGATTTTACACTTTTGTGCTTATCGCCCAAAAATGGGCGTTATTTCCAGTGTGGGTGGTAAAAATGGGTTTGCAGATCGCCGGCTTGTCGCCCATTCTCAAAGCACCTAGTCTCCATTTTTGAAATTGGGCGTTACCATGAGTGATATGAAATGGGCAGTATCGATAAATCTCGCTGACCTTCTGCCATAAAATGTCGCCGTCCTTAGAAACAGCATGGCAACACTCAATTCCCACAATTCAGGGGGTCAAGCGTCATCATGACATGCGCAGAAGAGGAGACAGAGAGAGAGGGAGCTCAGAGGGACTGAAGGTGTGTGTGGGTGTGGTGTGACTGCTTTGGGAGGAAGGAGGGAGGGTTTTGAGCTTTACAGCAAATAGGGAAAAAAAATTAGCTGTTACCAGCCACTTATTTGCCCAAATTTGGCCTATAATGGAGGGAGAGGAGGAGGCATCACAGCACGCTGTAGAGACTGACACTGGAGAGAGCCGTGAGGTGGGAGAGGAGCACATTGGAGGGCGTAAAAGAGATAGGAGGTTCTCGGACCGAGACAAATACCTCCCTCCTGCAGGTCAAGTTAAGCTGGGGTGATTTGACACAGGAAGGGTGTGGGAAGCCCATCCCAAAGGCCTACCAGAAGATGAGGACCGAGATAGCAGAGGTGGTCTCGTCGGCGACCAACGAGGTGCATGAGGGCAACCAATGCCGCAAATGATGGAACGACCTTGTGGGGTCCGCAAGAGAACATATTACATTTATTTACATGTACTTATGTATTTATATAATTTGATTTGTAACTCATGAGTGACTATCATCAGATGTGAGGTCTTTCACTTTTACCGGGAATGTTTTACTCACGGTGCACATCTTTAGGTAAAGAATGATAATTATCATAATAAGCATGATTACATCTGTCAGTTATGTGTTGTATCAGTCTCTGTGACAGTACCTAGCAATGATATGACGCAATGATCTCATGCCATGTCGTCCTGTTACTTTTTACAGAAGAAGCTATTGACGATGAGGTCCGTGCAGAGGTGAATGGGTGGGGGACCACCAGTCCCCAGCGACATCACTGAGACGGAGGAGTGGGTGCTCACACAGCCTGGACAGCCATGGAAGCATCTGCAGACCCTGAAGTGATGCCACGTGAATAAAGCTTACACCATTGCATGATGTAAAGTCAATAGGTGCCATACCCACTCATATCCGAACAATCATATATGATAGATGATTTCTAAAATTGCCCTAGAAATAATGCTGGCCTAATGAAAATCATTGCAATACAAATGTGTTGATGGTCATGAAATGTGATGTCTGTGATGATATTGATAGCGGTGGTGCTTTTGTCATGCATATGCTGTGTTTTGCGCTGAACTCACCTTGTGATCCTAGCACCCCCTTCTCCTCTAATAACCTCATTTGTGTTTTGCAGCTCAGCCAGCAGCGCGGCCCCAGGCAAGACCACAGAGGCCAGAAGGTGGAGGCGTGGGGCCGGACTCTCCGGACGATCCTACATCTGCTGAGGAGCTCCAATTCTCGCCCCTCAATCCACTGGATCTGTTCTCTATGGAGGAGAGCGTGGACTTCGAGGAACCTAAATCGCCACACTCCAGAAACCATTCCATCCCAAGGCCATCTAGTGGTCCTCCGGTGATTCCCACCTCCATTCTGGAGGTACCTGCCCTAAGCATCTCACCACAGGGCACCCCATTTGACCCCAGGACGGCGCCGACCCCGCTGAGGTCTCGAGGACGCGGCAGGTCTGGTCCACGAACGCCACATGAGAGCGGAGAGATGGTACAGTTGTCCAGGAGGACTGTAGACATTGGTGACCAGCTCATCGAAGCATTGGGAGGGCATATCCCGACAGCTGGCCACCATGACTGAGTACATTCCACGGATGGCGGAGGCCCTGGATGCGATGGCCAGGAACACTGCTGGCACAGGCCTCCCAGTGGTCCCAGAGCGTGGCACTCCACCCCTAGGTTCCACACCACCACTGCAAATGACAGATGAGAGCAAGGACCAAGATCCTGCTTCTGCATCAGAGAATGTTGCCCCCTCGGCAACCCTGTACAACCGCCTCTGCCTTCATCCCCCCAATGCGGCACCGCCTGAGGAGCTCCTCGGCCAGGTGGCGAGGAGCGAGGAGGGAAAGGGGTAGAGGTGGGGAGAAGAAGGGGAGGAGGGAGGGAAAGTGAGGTGCATGTGCGCAGGTGATGGCTGTGTTATATCTCCATCTGGGTGTATGCAATTTGTTGTAGTGTATAGGGGGAGGGGGCCACCCTCCTGTTTTGCATTTGTATTCTGTGTCGCTGGACATGTTGAACATTTGATTGATGTCAATGGTGGAAAAAGTGGGTTGTGGGCGGGGGCTGGCTGTTTTTACCTGTGATACTTACGATTTCAGACCAATGTTGGTATAAAAATTTTTTTATTGAACATAACCTTGTTGTGCATTGTCTCAGATAGCTGGACCGTTACACACTGGTGATTCCTTAGCATGAAAGGGTTAAAAAAAACTTAACTTCAATCAACGTAAACTTTAACTGCCACCAAGGTGATGGGCACCATTGATGTCTGAGCTGCACACACACAGCAGTGTGTCAGCGTTGTCACTCATAACAACGTTCTTTCAGGCAAATCATTCAGATATCAGCTCCTCATGTAAGAGTCTTGCAGCCATGTAGCCAGCACGGGCCCTTTCCTGCAGCCTGGAGGGGGTCGTGGGCATGGTTGCATAACCAGCCTGATTGTCTGGCCCGAGGTGCCCGGACATTTGGCATTCACTGCCATGATGATCTGTTTGTGGTCGACAACTAGTTGGACCTTCAGGGAGTGAAATCCTTTTCTGTTACGAAAAAGCTCCGGGTCATAAGAAGGTGGCCCCATGGCAATGTGAGTGCACTGTATAGCTCCCTGCACCCTGGGGAACTTAGCAATGCGGTAGAATGCTCCAGTCCTGTCAGTCTGAGCCTCCGTGGTCATGGGGAAGCTGATAAAGTCCATCCTTCACGCGTACAGGGCCTCTGTGTCTTGTCTCATGCA